>NC_089792.1:4796575-4811575 GCF_040412425.1 Macrobrachium rosenbergii | reverse complement strand
ACCAAATTCAGTAAGTTACAAAACAAACAATACTGACAGAATAAGTTCCTATGATAAAATTTTATTGATGTGGCTGGAATTCCTATCAAGACATCACTAAGTTCAAGTCTTAGAATGGAAGACACAGTTACAAAATAAGAGAAGTTACAACATTCAGAAAGTTACAAAACAAACAATAATGACAGAACAAGTTTGATAAAATTTTATTGATGTGGCTGGAATTCCTCTCAAGACATCACTAAGTTCAAGTCTTCGAATGGAAGACACAGTTACAAAATAAGAGAAATTACAAAATTCAGAAAGTCACAAAACAAACAATAATGACAGAACAAGTTCCTATGATAAAATTTTATTGATGTGGCTGGAATTCCTCTCAAGACATCACTGAGTTCTAGTCTTCGAATGGAAGATACAGTTAAAAATACATGAAAATTACAAAATTAACAATGATAACCGAACAAGTTATAATAACGAAATTTTATTGATGTGGCTGGAAGTCCTCTCAAAGTATAAGTTTAAGTCTTCAATTGGAAGATACAATTACAAAATACAGAAAAGTTACAAAACCACCAATGATAACTGAACAAGTTATAATGATAAAATTTCATTAATGTGAATGGACTTAAGATATAATTAACTTCAAGTTTTCGAATGGAAGGCAGTTGAAAAATACAGAAAGTTACAAAATACAAAAAATGATAAAACAACCAAAAACGGCCGAACAAGTTATAATGATAAAGTTTGATTAATGTGGCTGGACTTTCTCTCAAGATATCATTAGCTTCAAGTTTTCGAATGGGGGATACAGTTACAAAATACAGAACGCTACAAAACCACCAACAGAAGCCAAATATATTACAAGGATAAAATTTGACTGACTGAGAGCTTCTTCCTAAAGCTTCATCATAAAATTGAAAGTCATTATAAATGAAATGTATTAGTCGGTTGTTTGCATCGAAATAACCCTGTAAAAAAAAAGAAACTTGTAAATTGAAAATATCTCAAAAGTGGAAAAAACAAAGATTTTGAAATCAATAAAACTAGTTAAATATCTACAACAATTACCTGATTAATCATATACAAACAAACTACATGACTGATTTGATCTCATCCCAAAAATGACGTCACAAGCATCAAAAACCATTTCCGACGTTTATAGCTACCTCAAGAACCAGTACTAAGAACTATGACAATGGACTGCCAATTTTTGGAAATTGAAAACCTCACGGCTATATTCAACCATTCTAATGCATAACAGATCATGAAACACTACAATTGTGACGACACGCAATCAGTTTACGTCGTGAAAAATCACTAGTTTTTTAATACATAAATTGATACACACACATTTATATATGTATGTATGTACATATATAATGTATATATATTTATGAATATATATATATATATATATATATATATATATATATATATATATATATATATATATATATATATATATATATATTGTGTGTGTGTGTGTGTGTGTGTGTGTGTGTGTGTATCAGTTTATATATTAAAAAACTAGTGATTTTTCAAGACACGCAATCGGTTTTCATAGTGAAAAATCACTAGTTTTTTAATACATAAACTGATACACACACATTATATATGTATGTATGTATATACAATATATAATGTATATATATATTATATATATATGTGTCTGTGTGTGTTTGTTGTGTGTGTAATTGATTTCAAAAGTAAAAGTCCATGCATAAACGGTTAGAGAGAGAGAGAGAGAGAGAGAGAGAGAGAGAGAGAGAGAGAGAGAGAGAGAGAGAGAGAGAGAGAGAGAGAGGCCGAAGAATGAAAACGAACACTCACATGACCACAGATCGTAAAGGCAGAGCTTTGGAGGCATTTGCATCCAAAATCTGTTGTATATTACCACAATTTCTTTTCCAGCTTTTTATCTTTTATTTCATCTATCGAGGAATAACGCTTGCATACGATAAAAACCATAAAGCAACGAAGGCAATTACTGCTTTGAAGGGAAGAGACTGACCACAGACTCAATTATTTTCTTAGTTGTTTAAAATAAAGAGGAAATATCCCCACTCGACGGGTTGTTCTAATTCGTGTCTCTGAGCGATTTGCGGGACCATTGGCCTAAGGCCGCGGGAAAATGGGAATATTCAAGTCGGCAGAGATCAGAGAAACTAGGACAATGCTCCCTCATTATATCACAGAAACTAGGACAATGTTTCCCTCATTATATCTTTCATCCCTTTTTCGAAACTGGAAGAATAAGTTTCTGAGCGGCAGAAGGGATTTTTTTTTTTTATCAAACAATGACGCAAAATAATAACGACGAATTTTAATCTTTAAGTACAAAACCCATATAGCCTATGCAACTTGAATCATTATCATCCAACTCATAAAACTTAACTAAGACTATAAGAAAATACTTATAAAATCACAGGTTATCGTTTTCTCTAAACCAGGCCAGTTAATCCTACGGTACAGTGAAACCGAAATTGTTAAATTGTATAAGTGTATATTACATACACAAACATATATACATACATACATACATACATACATACATACATACATTATATACATATATTATATATATATATATATATAGTTAAGATGCCATTGTGGTTAATTACATATATACACATATATATATCGTTTTAAATATATTTTTTCAATTTTATATATATGGGGTATATATATATATATATATATATAGGATATATTTATATATATATATATATATAAAAGTTAGAAGCCATTGTGGTTAATTACACACACACACACACACACATATATATATATATATATATATTATATATATATATATATATATATATATATATATATATATATATATATATATATATATATAAATTATATACTAAAAATATGCAAATGTGCATCCGTTCGTATGAACTCTAGCAACTGATTCACAATGAGTACAAAATAGCTAAATACTGGTGTGAAAAACATTAGATAATTAAGACAATTATGGATATCTGAACTACGCATCCACAGACTAACAGCAGGAAAAACATCTTTGGAGAAACTAAAACAATATGGAAAACCATTTTCCAAAAAGATAATGGTTAATTTCAATAGACCAAGTCTACAGCGCAGTATTCAACATTTCAGCTGCTGACTTATGGATTAGGAAAATGTGGACTTCAATGTACCATTCTTCTAACGTGTCACTTTGAAAAAGGTCTGGAAGAAATATACAATCAAGATTATATCATATATCATAATCTAATGGCATATACCCTAATACTATTCTCCTTGCATTTTAATACATTTTTGTTTGTTAATTTATTATTTTTTTTTCTTTTTTAATAAGTGAGTGGGATCTCTTCTTTCTGTATTTCCCCTTATCTCCTCCTACTTCTTCCTAGTGAACACTTTAATATTCTTTGGAAGCTTGAATTTCAAGTCAATGGCCCCTTTGGTGGGCTTGTTCCATATGAATAGGGTTCATCTTCTGAATAATAATATACGTTGATCTGGAAGCCAAGATGAAGAATCATACTCATCTACTTTCTTTTCGTGGCCGTTTTGACGCTTATACCATACTCCTAGCGCCTGCTTCAAGTTTTAATAACGTTTAGCTCAAAGTTCAATCTGCTTTTCAAGTCTTGGTGCCAAGGGCGTGACCCCCTCTGTAATAAGCACTGATCTTTTAGTTGACGTCTGATTATCGTTGAAAGGGCAGTTTTAATTGACACTCCCATGCCAGGTAATGTAAGATTTTCTTCCCCGGGGTGCCAAAATATATTTAATGGAATGCCTAAACACTGAGGACAATTATATCCAAGCTGTGTACAGGCGTAGTGGTAACCCAAGTGAAAGTATCAACCATTATATCCAAACTATTTTCAGGTACAATCTTGACCCAATTACAATCACCAATCAAATACGCAAAATGTTTCAAGTGTAAAATTCACTCTATAAGAAAGATAACATAAAAATTGAAACAGGCGAAATGATTTACAGGAAAAAAAAAACATATGCACGAAAGGGAACACAGTGAGACAATGACTTAATTGAGTGATTACGTTTTATCACGGTTGCAGTAATTAGAAACCAAGATTTTTCCGACACTCACTTGAAAGGTGCTGCATTTTTTTTTTATCCGAAAACAGTATGCTGATTCCAACCATACATACATACATACATACATTACATAACAACATATATATAATTTTATATATAAATACATACACACACCAACATTTATATATATATATATATATATATATATATATATATATATATATATATATATATATATATAATATATATATATATATATATATTATAAAAATATATATGACTTTTTATCACATCACAAACGTGATTCATATACAATCAGTACAAACGAGAAATAATATATTTTCATATATGTTACCGATGGGGAATTTTAGTTGATTAAGTTCGCCAGCCGTGTGGGTTAATGCGTCCACTGTAGTCCTGAGTTCTTGTCCTTCGCTGGTTCGAGCCCACGGGACGACGAACTTATTATCAACTAAAAATTCCCCGTCGGTAACATATATGAAAATATATTATTTCCGAGGTAGAGCGAATTGATATTAAAGGTGGACGCTTTGAAGTTGATTATATATATATATATATATATATATATATATATATATATATATATATATATATATATATATATATAATATACATACATACAGTACATACACACACACACACACACACACACACATATATATATATATATATATATATATATATATATATATATATATATATATATATATATATATATATATATATAATGTCTTCCTACAATCGTTCATAAGAGTTTAACAACAATCTATCTCTAATTTCTGACATACTTCTGGAAGACTTCTACACTTCAATCACACTTTCCCTCACTGTCTTTAACGAGACAATCACGTACGAGTATTCAACTCCCATGAATGGAAATGTATGGTGTAACTCCAATTTAAAAAAAAATTATTTCAAAAGTTGTATAACAAGAAAACAGCAATCTTTCTTTCGCCAGTTTCATATACCTTGAAGCTTTCCAACAGCTGATGAGAATACACAATTGGCGTGAATAATCAAAAACCATACTAAAAGCTGCATTTTTTCATATTATTATTATTATTATTATTATTATTATTATTTCAGCAAATGAAACCTATTCACATGGAACAAGCACACCAAAGGGCCCATTGACTTGAAATTCAAGCTTCCAAAGAATGTTGGTGTCAACCTCCAACCGCAGACCCCACGCAGCAGCAGTAACTGATCATGACACAGAGCCACTGATTTTTCATCGCCCTGGGTAGACGCGAACCTATGACATCTGAGTGGCATGCCACGACACTAAACACAAAACCAGCGGACCAGCTAAGCTCAAAATGGAACGAAGACTATAAAGTAAACCAATTTTTCCCAGCTATCCAAATCTGATATGGCACACTTAAAAAATGCGTTACTGGCACTGTTGTGAAATCACCAAGTGATGCAGTATTTCCTACCTGGGCTTGGCTGAACTCAGCAGCAATTATTTAAGCGGTGTTGTTGGTGGTTCCTGAGTCACCGTTTGCCAAATCACTCTCTTATGTGCATATGTAGAGGTAATTAAGTCGTTCACAGGCATAAATCACTTCATTTATGATCCCACTTGTGTGAAATTTTTATTTCAATGTTTGGATGTTAGGTGCTTTGATTCTCCGGTACTATTAAGATGAAACGGTTCTCGTGTATAAAAAAACACACACACACACAAACACAGACACAAACACACGCAACACACACAAAACACGACCATATCTGCAAATCTAAGCATCAGTGCTTGCATGCAGAACTTGTGAACTGGGCAATGAAAAGCAAAACTAACGTATAAAAATTTTCTAAATAAGTAAATAGCTATAAAAATTTTCTGAATCACAGAGAGAGAGAGAGAGAGAGAGATAAAGAGAGAGAGAGAGAGAGAGAGAGAGAGAGAGAGAGAGAGAGAGAGAGAGAGAGAGGGGGTAATCAATAAAAACTAGTAGATAATAATTAGAAAAACTTTTCTAGAGAGAGAGAGAGAGAGAGAGAGAGAGAGAGAGAGAGAGAGAGAGAGAGAGAGAGAGAGAGAGAGAGGGTAATCAATAAAAAGTAGATAATAAGAGAAAACTTTTCTGAGAGAGAGAGAGAGAGAGAGAGAGAGAGAGAGAGAGAGAGAGAGAGAGAGAGAGAGAGAGAGAGATTAGTAAAAAAGTCATGATTCCCTAGTAAATAATACACCTTCATGAGTCACACAGAGAGAGTAATAAACAGAGAGTAAAGAGAGAGAGAGAGAGAGAGAGAGAGAGAGAGAGTAATCAATAAAAAAGTAGATATGTAAGCAGAAAACTTTTCTTAGAGAGAGAGAGAGAGAGAGAGAGAGAGAGAGAGAGAGAGAGAGAGAGAGAGAGAGAGAGAGAGAGAGAGAGAGAGTAATAAACAGTCGTCCCTAGTAAATAACAGACTTTCATGACTCACAGAGAGAGAGAGAGAGAGAGAGAGAGAGAGAGAGTTATTAATAATCAAAAGAGTATGTCAAGGGTGTATAAATACCACGTTAAATGGAGATAATCGAGACTTATGAAGACGGGGGTAGGGAAGCAGAAGTGATAAAGTTAGAAAGAGGGGGAGGAGGAGGAAGGAATAAACAATACGCACGAAAGGAACAGAGGAAACAAAGTAACAATACGGTTTGAAATTACACTACAGGGGAGAAATTCTGTCTGCATTAATGCTGTGGATGCAAGCAGTTTAGGAATATATATACACACACACATATATACACACACATATATATATATATATATATATATATATATATATATATATATATGTGTGTGTGTGTGTGTGTGTGTGTATGTGTGTGTGTGTATGTATACACAGTGAGAAAACAGGTACAGTTCTCTCTCTCTCTCTCTCTCTCTCTCTCTCTCTCTCTCTCTCTTTGTGTTAACTGGTTAAGACGATTCCCTAGCACGTTCCTTTACATCTACCAGTTCCCACGAAGACTTAAGCAGTGAAATATGTACCTGACGGTAGGCCAAATGTGGTGGGTTATCTCCAGGATGGAGATGAGCAAGTGGCTAGCACACTCATTGCCGAACACTTACTTAGCACCAGAAGGTAAACACTTTCTGGAGCCATCCCCTCCAGGGAGGGTTGGGGGGGAGGGGGGTAAAGTGAATGGGCTATTGGAATGGAAGGATGTAAATATGGAAAACATGTTTATATGCTGTATTAAAGTAGATTTTTAAAAACAGCATAATTTGTACAGGACATAGGATGAATAACAAGCGAAAGGAGTAAGTACACACACACACACTGTATACATACTTACATATATACATATATATATGTGTGTGTGTGAGTGTGTGTGTGCATGTGTATTCGACATCAAGTCTCCGGTGGTTCCAGGGAAAAACCACGAAACTGATAATATAAAAAGATCAGACGATAGAGCAATATAAGCTCAATGCGATGTTAGTGGACAAGAGACACCGAAAAGAACCTAGTATTGAATCATCAGGAATAAGGACCATTCTTAATCAAAATGTCTGACAGGAGACAAATTGCTGTAAAAAAAAATAAGAATGGTCAGTCACGGAATGGGATGACAGGTCATATTTCGAAGTCTAATGTCACTCGGAACAGATTGTACATCCTTGAGAACGAGAGAGAGAGAGAGAGAGAGAGAGAGAGAGAGAGAGAGAGAGAGAGAGAGAGAGAGTATTATCGGACTGAATTATCATCCTTAACATGAAAAATACAATTAAACGACGACAGCGAGAGAGAGAGAGAGAGAGAGAGAGAGAGAGTATTATCGGACTGTATTAATATCCTGAACATGAAGATTACTAATACACACAACATATGAGTTTAAGGTGTGTTTTTAGAAAACCAAGTACTCGTCATTATGATTATGGTCATAATTATTTCTTTCCCAATGAATTATAAACCTAAAAAGGTCTTCATACAATGGGTTCAAAATTGAATATGTAAAGTTTTAACATGTTAAAAATTCCAAGTACTAAGTCTCACTCAAACTCGATCAAATTTCTGATGATGTAATTTGCATTTCCACTACTACAGTACAGTGGTTCCAATGGTTCTCAACATTTTTTGGACCGTGCACCCTTTTACCATACGTCAAAGTGTCATCCCCAAAATCCCCTTTCCAAAATTGTCTGCCTCAAAAAGTGCATTCCAAATAATATGCAACAAAATCTAAAACAACCACACAAGCTAGCAGAGAGAAAGTCCAGAGCGACCTCTCAGTAGTGCAGACCGATGCACACTGCGTTTTGTGTGGTCCTAGAGCCAGTTGGAGCCTGCCAATCTGTGGTCACAACTGTCCCCCTGAAACTCTGAAATTCTCCTGGTTGAGAACCACTGTAAAGTATAGTAGGTTTAGAAAAATGGCCATTCATCCTTCGCCATCATCCAATTTTCCAATCCATCAAGCTGTCAGTTCTGAAGGAGAGTCGAGTAGTGTCAAACAGCTGAAGACCTTTTTACAGAAAGTCTACGACACAGTAATTCTTTATCAGGTGGTCAATAAACCATGCCTTTATATACTCAAACAAGAAAATAAGAAGCTAATTTGCAATAAAAATCGATCTAAATCTGTATCCACATTCACTTTTATGAGCAACGCTGAAACAATAAAAATATAACAAATTATTCGACTATTTTACAGACGATTATACTATAACTATATCAGTTTCCCACTAGTCGTCAACTAACAAGATACTGACTAAATCATCATAATTTCAGAGTATAACTTTCAGGAAAACAACGTCAGAGAAGAGGGACAAGGCGTGAGGTTTCAAACTGACTCTCTCTCTCTCTCTCTCTCTCTCTCTCTCTCTCTCTCTCTCTCTCTCTCTCTCATAACCTAAAGACAAAAGAAAACAAATATTTCTCTCTCTCTCTCTCATAAACAACCTAAAAAGACACAAATCTCTCTCTCAAGTTAAAAAAAACACGAACACACACACACAACCTAGAAACTAAAAAGACACAAATCTCTCTCTCTCTCTCTCTCTCTCTCTCTCTCTCTCTCTCTCTCTCTCTCTCTCTCACACACACACACACACACAAGCTAAAAAGAAACAAAATCCGTCAGCAAATAAACACATTTTGCACACTTTCTACGTCACAGAGTTCATAAATGGAATAACCACCATCTACAACAGCCCAGAGGATACTTCATGACCTCACTTGGTGAGAAAAAACCTTGAAAATCCCCAAAACATGATCTCCGTTTCGTGCAATCAACGCTTTATGCAACCAAGAGGAGTCTCGAGTTCAGGCGGCGAGGAGAAAATTGTTGCAGCAAAGGAAAATCCCATTAAAATAGAAACTTGATGATGCAATCCCTTCTATACTCCAGTTTATACCAAGATTTCGTCAATGGGGGAAATGAACACACTTCCACGCCTATCGCCTACACAGGAAAATAAAAACAGAAAATGAATGGAGAAGAGAACGAGACTGTTAAGGAAACGAAAAGAGGGAAATTCCAACGAGACGCAGAAGCAAAAGAATATGAGGTAAACGGAATAAGAAGGTAACAGGGAAGCGATAGCTTGAAATAAAAACTAACCAAAAATAACCACAAGAGAAGAAGGAGGGAAGCAGACAAAGACGGAAAATACAAAGCAAAGCCTGAGGTAATGAGAGAGAGAGAGAGAGAGAGAGAGAGAGAGAGAGAGAGAGAGAGAGAGAGAGAGTATCACAAGAGAACAAGGAAGGAAGCAGACAAAAAAGAAATCACAAAGCCAACCCTATGGATACAGAGAGAGAGAGAGAGAGAGAGAGAGAGAGAGAGAGAGAGAGAAACTGGAGGAGGTAGACGTATCACAAGAGAACAAGGCAGGAAGCAGACAAAAAAAAGAAAATACAAAGAGAGAGAGAGAGAGAGAGAGAAACTGGAGGAGGAGGAGGAGGAGGGGAGGAACGGAGGGGGTGGTCCTCGTGCAGGTAACGACGTTCACCTGCAATTAGGAAGATTCATCGCATGATCCTTCAACCGTAGATCCCTTCTCTCCTGTCTACATTAATTGTGCATTACATTCCTTCGATCTATAATTCTTCTTTCCGGCAGCAAATGCAAACATGGTCTGCCTACGTTAGCCCAAACGTTATCCGATTAAGGAGAGAGAGAGAGAGAGAGAGAGAGAGAGAGAGAGAGAGAGAGAGAGAGAGAGAGAGAGAGAGAGAGAGTGTCTTCGCTTGTAATATGTATGTGAGAAGTCCACTTTTCCTCTTCAAAACAGCCAAGTATTGATACATTACTCAGGCCCTTCTAGCTCTCTCTCTCTCTCTCTCTCTCTCTCTCTCTCTCTCTCTCTCTCTCAATCTGATTAGAGTGTAGTATTTACTTCAAAACTGACTTACAATAAACTCCAAGTACATTTGGAGTGTATAAAAAATACAACTTAAAGCAGACAGAGAGAGAGACTTCATAATTCCCAAAACAATCTCACCTATACAATGGACCGCAATCTCAAAAATACAGGGGAGTCCCTCTCCCCAAAACGAAATCTGGTACGAGACCGAACTCTCCCCGTTTAGCGAAATGAATGAACAGGCCACGCCAGCCATACCATTACGCCAGTCCTCCTGACTCGAACGTAAAGAGAGAGGGGGGGAAATGCACCGGCGGCGGGTCAATAGAGAAGAAGAAGAAGAAGAAGAAGTCAGGCAGCGGAAGCAGCAGCAACAGCAACACGCAGCAGAGAAAATGGCCGAGGCACACGGCAGAAAAGTGCATCTCCAAAGAATCATAATCACAGGTGACGGTGAACTCATAATGACAGCGAGCGAGCGAGCAAGGGTACAGCTACTGATTCCACGCTCCGGCGAAGGGGATCTCTCCTTTTTTTTCTCTCTCTCCTTTTAATTTCTCCTTTGACGTGGCTTTTACCGCAAATAGGATTTAGAGGACAAAAGGGGGAACAGGGATTCAGCTCCGTTTGACAGATATGATACAGAGAAGAAAGAGAAGAGGGCCTTTTAGCCCAAAAAATTTACAATACTGCAAATACTATACTCAGGGAGAAGTTTTTTGTTTATTTCTCCTCTGACGTGGCTTTTACCGCAAATAGGATTTAGAGGACAAAAGGGCTGAACGATGGACTCAGCTCCTTTTTACAGATATGATACAGAGAAGAGAAGAGAAGAGAAGAGAAGAGAAGAGAAGAGAAGAGAAGAGGGCATTTTAGGCCAAATTTACAATACTACAAATACTATACTCAGGAAAAAGGTTTTTTTTTTTTTTCTAAATTCTCTTTGACGTAGCTTCTACCGCAAATAGGATTTAGAGGACAAAAGGGGAAACAGGGATTCGGCTCCTTTTGACAGATATGACACAGAAGAAAGGCGAGGACCTCTTAGGCCAAATTTTCACATACTATAGACGTAATAGAGGCTAGGGAGACTCCTGACTCATATTAAAATGCACTGCAGATGTTATAAGGAACCTCGACCCCACATTACTTTTACAGGCAGAAATGAATGAGACATTGAGGCCCACATTCTAAATATGCCACAAAAACAAATAGGTCTTTGAACACTCTATTACAAAAACATAATAAAACTTTAAAGGAACGCATCATGAAACGGAAATCAATGAAATGCAAAAATAAAGAATCTGTAGAATCTGTAAATCAATTTACAGATCAAAGAGATAGTGCAATGAACTGCACGGTACACTATACTCCTCTGGATTGTAGAAAAAGGCGCTTGTCACTTGAAAGCAGTGAATCTGATTCCTGAAATTAACGTTTTGATTTAACAGAAGGCATAATAACAATTAGGGGACATTAATAATAAACACTGTAGGGACATAAGAGAATGTAGTTTCACCTTTTGTTGTTTTTCCTTTTCATTCATTTCTTAATGAAATGTGGTCAGAGATGGAAGAGAAACTTGAAGGACTTGTTTTACTCAGCAAAACCAACAAGATTGACAAAACTCCTAAACAGAATGCATCATAAATCTAAAGATGGAATTGAACTATAATCAATGAATCTCTGATCCCCTTTTCCTACCGAGAGTGACCAGATTCGCTCAACAGTAGCACCAATATGCAGTAAAATTGTGCCTCGCTGTCGAACTTCTCAGTTCCAGAGGTCCTTTGTCCCTCACACCGTTGGACTGTGGAACAGCCTACCAGAGGATGTCGTGAAATTTGAACTTCAGGGGATCAAGCAAAGGTGCAATGCATTACTACCCTAATACTATTCTCCTTGCATTTCAATACATTTTTATCAATTTGTTAATTTATTATTATTTTTCTTTTTTAATAAATTTATGGGACCTCTTCTTTCTGTATTTCCCTTTACGTCTTCTTACCTCTTCCTAATGAACACCTAAATATTCTTTGGAAGCTTGACTTTCAAGTCAATGGCCCCTTTGGTGGGCTTGTTCCGTGTGAACAGGTTTCATCTTCTGAACGTTAACGTTACAGAAATCAAGCGGAAAGTTATGAGGATACAGTATGCAAAAAATGGATGAAATGACACTACATGGAAAAAGAATTAACCAAGTTGAATCTTTTAAATATTTAGGAATAAAGATATCCAGTAAAGGCTCTCTCGAGTTGGAAGTTAGTGAAAGGCTAAATAATATAATTCAAACAATGGGCAGCCAGAATAAGACTTGGAAATGAAGTAGATTGAAATTGCCAAAGAATATAAGATTATACACAAGTCTAGTACAATCTACAATGCTATATGGAAATGGAATATATAACCTTGGCCAAAAGCCAAGCACTGGGACCCATACGGTCATTCAGCGCTGAAAGGGAAATTGTGAGTAAAAAAGAAAGTTGTAACAGGAGGAAGCCCTCGCAGTTGCGCAATAAAACAATTGTTTGGAGAGGGTGGAGAGTAAGATGGAGGAAAGAGAATATAAACGGAGGTACAGTAAAAACAAATGAAAGGGGTTGCAGCTATAGTCCTAAGGGACGCTGCAAAGAACCTTAAAAGATAGCTACAGTGCACAGAGTGAGGTGCACTGAAAGCACTACCCCCCTAAGGGGGACGAAGCTATATGAGCAGGAATCTTGGTATAACACTGAAGCTGTATCTAAAAGATTCTGTCCATTTAAGCGTAAACTTACAAGAAAAATATCGGGAGTCAGATATCATGAGAACAATTACAAAAATTTACTATGTAGTTCAGTAATAATGGAATGGAGATGGCTTGGGCACACTATGGTACGTAATAGTGTCAGCAGCTAGACTTTTACGGCCACCAAAACAGTTGGTAGACCCTGACCTACTTTGACGAGAACAATGAGAAAAGAGGCTGGAGACAAGTGGAGATTTGTGAATGATAAAACACAGAAGAGTACCGAAAAATTTCACATGGGCACTAAGCGTCACACTGGGTGACATATAAGCGTCACACTATATATATATATATATATATATATATATATATATATATATATATATATATATATATATATATATATATATATATATATATGTGTTTTATATATATATATATATAAATATATATTGTATATATATATATATATGTAAATATATATATACATATATATACAGGAAAAAATCTGAGATAAGAAAAATATGATAACGAAGAAACTCCAGCACCAATGAAACATCACGATCTCTTTTAAAATCTTTAAATTTGTCCACAGCACATTACCGAGAAAGTCCAGCAGCAGAAGAGGACCTCCTTAATAAAACTCCCGCAGGCAGTTATGAAACTGGAGCAGAAAAACGGCCAGCAATTAACGCTTTAGATACCAGACACGAATATCTTGACGACAAGACTGAGAGACGGCACTACATGCAAAAGCTCGCATCTCACTGCTTACAAGTGTTCTTGAAATGTGTGTGTGTGAGAGAGAGAGAGAGAGAGAGAGAGAGAGAGAGAGAGAGAGAGAGAGAGAGAGAGAGAGAGAGAGAGAGAATTTTTAAACTACTGTAGTTACAAACATAAGCCCGATTCCTTGAGGACCAGACTTGAAAGACGACACAACATGTATACAAGCACGCATCACTGCTCACATGTGTTCTTGTAATATGTGTGTGTGTGTGAGAGAGAGAGAGAGAGAGAGTGTGAGTTTGATTAAACTTTTTACAAATATAAGTAAACTCTACGTCTAGAGAGAGAGAGAGAGAGAGAGAGAGAGAGAGAGAGAGAGAGACTTTTAAGAGAGACAAATGTAGAGAAACTGACTTTCTAAACTAGTTACAAATGTAAGTAAACTATACATCTAGAGAGAGAGAGAGAGAGAGAGAGAGAGAGAGAGAGAGAGAGAGAGAGAGAGAGAGAGAGAGAGAGAGAGAGAGAGATTCGACTTTTTGTTCTAGTAACAAATACAAGTAAACTGAGAGAGAGAGAGAGAGAGAGAGAGAGAGAGAGAGAGAGAGAGAGAGAGAGAGAGAGAGAGTGTTCGGAATTTGTTATCTAGTTACAAATATAAGCAAACTGTACGTTTAAACCTAGTTAATTTAGTAGGTATGACGTTTAAGGAGTAGAAATACAACACATATAATGCTTGTGGACTGAACACCATAATAGTGACATTATCTTTCATTCAACAGCTTAGGTAACAGATCAAACAGCCACTGTTTCGTGTAGTTGCAAAAAACAAAATTATATAATAATTTTCATTATATATCACTGTAGTTTTGAAAAGATTCGTGTTTGAATTTTTTCTGGGAAACCAATCTAAAAATAAAAGTATTGAGGACATTAGGCTTTCTACCCTATTACTGAAATCTTTCAGTAAATCTTTCTGATTTACGACAGGGAATTAAAAACTAACAGAACCTGACAATAAATTATTTTGATTACAATAACGACCTACTAAAAATTTTCTGTCTGCTCCCAGACTTCAGCAAGTGATGGATGGCAACAGAACTTAACCTAGAACATGCAAGACACTAATTCAATCAAGATATTTCATTCGTGACTTTGTACCTGGTTTTAAACACATATTCTTGTGCT
>NC_089792.1:4789075-4791575 GCF_040412425.1 Macrobrachium rosenbergii | reverse complement strand
ACATACGCAACCCTGGCACGTGTTGCCTGAGGTACGATCTGTCTCTGAAGATGCAGTCAACAACATGGCCTCTTTTTCCTTGAGGCAAAAAGAGTCTCTTCCGGTTCGTCTTGGAGCCTCAATACTAAGATCATTAACAAAGATAATACTATTTAGGACGAATGTCACTTTTAACTTGGTTCTCACTGACATAAAGTTATAGGAAAACTTTGCCCAGATCAAGAAACTAGAATGTATGAAAATATTTTTCATCTAACACGAAAATTAAGACTACAGTCCTAAGGCTTCATTCACTCAAACAAAAATCTGAGTTTACTAAAACTATAGGAATGGATTCACAATCACTACTGTGATAATCTGTTTATAAAAAAAATTAAGACTACATTCCTATAGTATCATTCAACCCAAATAAAATTTTTGAAACAAAAACTATAAAAACGGCTTCACAATCACTATGAAAATCTCTTTATGAAAAATGAGTTAAAACACAGTTAACAACAAAAACAAACAAGAAAAACATTTGGCAAAATGTGGCAGCAAAAAGGGAAAACATTCGAGGAAGAGATTTGGTCAAAATAATGAGTTTTTAGATAAACTCGCGATTTACAGCTCTACTCTATTAATCAGTAAATGCTAGGTAACTCTCGATGGTTTATCTAACGTACCACACGGAACTCCCGGATAAGACTTTATATAAATTACAGATACAGCGTTCCCACGATCAATACACCACGATGCATATTAGCTAAACAGTCTCAGAGATTGTATCACAAACAAGGAAATTAAACAAGCGTACTTTCAGTTTGTAGGTGCACATTAACAAACAAACAAACAGAAAATACAAACACATCCTTAAAAGTAGTACAATTCAGACATCGATTCAACAGGAAATATAATTGCGTCACAATAACATATCTAGTAAAACTATAAACAAAAATCGCAGCATAAAACTTAAAAAAAGATAAAAACTTATTCCACAAAGCCAAAATACAAACACTTACTTATCAATAGCACAAATCAAACAACGGTTAAGCAATATATATAATTCCATCACAATAACATATCACGTAAAACTACAAAAAAACGAAGGAAATTATTAAAAATTTTAAGACTAATTCCACACACCCAAAATAAAAACACATACTTAAAAAAGTACAACTGAACATCGATCAAACAAGAAATATAACTGCACGACAATAACATATTGCATAAAACTATAAAAAACGCAGCAAACTAATTTACATAAAAAGAGAAAAACTTACTCCACAAACCCAAAATACAAAATACTTAAAAACTTTACAAAGAAAACACCCATTAAACAAGAAATATAACAGCGTCTAAATAACATATTACATAAAACTATAAAATAAACCACAGCATAATATTTGCAAAAAAAAAAATAAAAAATAAGAAAAACTAACTCCACAACCAAAATACAAACACAAACTTAAAGAGTGCAATTGAAACATCGATTAAACAGAAAAATATAACTGCGTAAAAATAACGAAATAACATCACGTAAAACTAAAAAAAAAAAAAAGCAACTTAATAATAAAAAAGAAAAGAGGAGAAAAATTAACGCCACAAACCCAACAACCTTTCCCGCATATTCCAGCGTCGAAGACCCTCAATAATTACCGGGCAAAACTATTTTCGGAAGGCGTCATCGATTGGCATCATCTCCGTCAACAACGGATGCCCCCCGCCCCAAAACCCCCCCCCATAAACTGCAGGTGATCGTGAAAAAGCTACTGAGGGGGAGGGGAGAGTAGGGAGGGGAGAGTAGGGAGGGGGTGTGGGGTGACTTTCATCACACCTTCAACCCCAAAACTGTTTGAAATAACTTTCGTCTTTGCAACTTCTTCTAATAACCAAAAGCTTTAAAGTCCTAAACTTCCTTTCTTTACCCAAAACGGGGTGAGGGAGTTTGTGGGGTGAAGGGAGGTTGAGGAGTGAAAGGAGGTTGTGGGGTGAAGGGAGGTTGAGGGGTGAAGAGAAATTAAGAGTGTGAAAGAAGATTGAGCCGGGTGAAGGGAGGTTGAATGGGGTGAAGGGAGGTTAAGAGTGTGAAGGAAGATTGAGAGGGGTGAAGGAAGGTTGGGTGGGGTGAAGGTAGGTTGAGTGGGGTGACCGGAGGTTGAGGGGGTGAATGGAGGTCTAGATTTTTAAGGGAGGTTGGGGGTGAAGAGAGGTTGAAGGGGTGACGGGAGGTTGAGGGGTGAAAAGAAGTTGGGGTGAAGGGAGTTGAGGGGATGAATTATCATTATTATCATTAAAATAATTTTACCAGACCACTGAGCTGATTATCAGCTGATGGGGTGAAGGTGAAGAAAGGCTGGGGGGTGACAGGAGGTTCAGCGGGGTGAAAAGAAGTTGAGGGGTGAATAGAGGCTGAATTAAACAACGGAAACCGTGTCCCGTTACCTCGTCTATGATCATTTTCTTTGTTTCCGGTCCGTTCCCAGACGGACACAACACCGTCCTGCCTTCCAGGAAGAGC
>NC_089792.1:4729075-4784075 GCF_040412425.1 Macrobrachium rosenbergii | reverse complement strand
TGAAAACATTGTACGAGTATGGTTCCTGAGACAGAGGCTCCTAAAAAAAACTCTGAACAGGATGTTTGTGCCAGCCAGGACACACTGATCCAACTTTCTGAAAACGTGGTATTTTTGGAGAAAGCAGAACATACGCGGATGTTCCTAGTTCCTAAATTTTAACAAATACTAAGGAAATCGTCTAGGATTCCCGAACTCGACAGTGAGGAACCACCCAGGCAAAGCCAGACGAAACTCTCAAACAACAAATGGGGACCCACACCCTACAACTAAAATTTAATCAGAGGCAGAAGACTGACTCCTTCTAATCTAGATAATAGGACGGTAAAACGGGCTAATCCCTCAGTTACCACGTCTATGTATTTTGTCAAAATTAAATCTATGAAGAAGACCATCCCTGATTACGGCGGGGTAATTACCACAGGACACTGTAATTATGTGAAACAGAACAAGCAAAAACTTGTTTAATTCTTTAAAGCATTTCTTGTCGAAAGGTTCTGTATATAAATAAATGACAGGTATGTCCCTACATTTTTGAGGCCATTAGCGTGAAATGGAAATACGTTATGTTGTCACATGTACAGTACTGAAAATGTCTTATCTTTGTATGAATCATCTGACTAGAAGAGAAAGTGTTTAAAAACATAGGCTCTGGATTACATGATTGATTGAATATAGAATTTAGGCCAAAGGCCAAGCATTGGGACCTATGAGATCATTCAGTGCCGAAATAGAAATTGACAGTACAAGGTTTGAAAGGTGTAAGAGGAGGAAAACCTCGAAGTTGCACTATGAATCAACTGTTAGGAAAGGGTGGAAAGTAAGATGGAAGAAAGTTAATTATGAAAGGAGGTAAAGTAAAGGGAACTTAAATGGGTTGCAGAAGAGGCCGAAGGGACGCTGCAAAGAACCTCAAAATGAGTGCAGTTCAAGGCATGAGGTGCACTGCAGCTAGCGCTAACCACCCGCCTCACGGGGGCTCTGTAATGAGTTACAGAAAATTCTGGAAAATAACAAGAGGAAGATACACAAAAAGGAAACACAAAACTCTCAAGGACAGAAATGGCACAACAACAAAAAAGTGTCTTTACCATATAATTATCATCTGTACTTTCAAATTAATGTTTCAAAAACTGCAATCAGCCATGACCCAAAATAAAATAAATAATTAAAAGTACTAAAACAGATGTTTTATGCTATAATCTACAATTCTGCCATGTGATCTGAAATCATTATTTAATATATGACTCCTTGACATTAATTCTATCTTTTACATAAACCAATGTACCGCGATTCATATCACCCTTGACTCTAGTAATAAAAATAAACTCCAAGAAATATATGACTATCAAAGTCAGCAAGATTCCGGAATAATAACAGAACTTGGTGGATGTTTTGAATTAAAGAAATTAAAACTACCTTTGTCTTTACTCAAAAGAATTCAGTCCTTTAGATGAACAGAAGTGATTTGCTTCAAATCCCCAAGCCCCCCCAAAAATATTCCCGGGCGAAGATGGTGCAGTCGGGTGCAGTTAGGACATCTACGGCAATAAAACTTCCATGAACGCAGGAAAGCATCAAGGTGCATGACTGTTGTTGTTTCTCTCTCTCTCTCTCTCTCTCTCTCTCTCTCTCTCTCTCTCTCTCTCTCTCTCTCTCTCTCTCTCTCTCTGCCTATCATTTTAGCTTAAACTATTTTTTTTTTCATTAACCGAAGTTATATTCTCTTTCTGCGACTCGAAAAAAAAAATCCTTCGCTAATTTAGTTTCATTTTCTCTAACTCATCCTTCCTTCCTTCCTTCCTCCTCCTCCTCCTCCATCCTCATCCTTTAAATGACCCCCTCCCCATCCCCTCCCCCTACCCTTTCTCCTCCTATGCCAACCCAATACACAAACACCCCAAGGGACTAGCATCACGCCATTACATGTCACGCAATTCGCCAGCATTCGGGTTTCCTCCTCTCTCTCTCTCTCTCTCTCTCTCTCTCTCTCTCTCTCTCTCTCTCTCTCTCTCCAAACTGCCATTTCTTTTTTTACTTTGGTCTGCAAAAAACACACCGCTTTCTGAATGGCCCCCGTTGCATAACGTGTCTGCGTTTATTCTGTATCGATTTCTCTCTCTCTCTCTCTCTCTCTCTCTCTCTCTCTCTCTCTCTCTCTCTCTCTCTCTCCATTCTTCGACTCTAAGAACGTTTCTCTCACTTTCGCTTTCAGCTGTTTTAGGGAGACATTACCACAACGACCTCCATTTTCAGAGTATTCTTGATTAACACTGCAATTCCTCTTTCATCATTTCCTCTACTTTTGTCAATTCCTCCACTTCTGTGATTTTCCACCCCTCAGTCAATTCCTCACTCCCATCAACTTTTCTACTTCTGTCAATTCCTCACTTCTGTCCCTTTACTCCATCAATTCCTCACTTCCGTCAATTCCTCGCTTCCGTCAATTCCTCTACTTCCGTAAAATCCTCACTTCTGTCCCTTTACTCCATCAATTCCTCGCTTCCGTCATTTCCTCTACTTCCGTCAAATCCTCACTTCAGTCCTTTCCTTTACTTTCATCAATTCCTCTAGTTCCGTCAATTCCTCTACTTCCTTCAATTCCTTAATTCCATCAATTCTACTTCCATCAATTACTCACTTCTGTCCTTTTACTTCCATCAATTCCTCACTTCTGTTATTCTTCTACGTCTGTCAGTTCCTCATTTTAAGACAGTTCCTCTGCTTCTCCCAATTCCTCTACTTTGGTCAATTCCTCTCATTCGGTCAATTCCACGCTACAGTCATTCTACGACCATCAGTTCCTCAATTCCGCCAGTTCTTCTACTTATGTCAATTCCTCTACTTCCGTCAATTCCTCACTTCCATCAATTCCTCTACGTCCACCAATTCTTTACTCCTGTCAATTCCATTCCTTCCATCAATTCCTCACGTCCATTAATTCTACTTCTGTCAATTCCTCTACTTCTATCAATTCCTCTACTCCCGTCCATTCCTCTACTTCCGTCAAATCCTCTACCTCCGTCAAATCCTTACTTCTGTCAATTCCTCTACTTCAGCCAATTCCTGACATCCTTCAATTCTACTTCTGTTAATTCCTTACTTCCATCAACTCCTCTACTTCCGTCAATTCCTCTACTTCCGTCAATTCATCTACTTCCATTAATTCCTCTACTTCCATCAATTGATCTAATTCCGTCAATTCCTCTAATTCCTTATTTCCATCAATTTCCTCAACCAATAACTTTTTATGAAGAGAATCATCCATTGCAAATCTTTGTTTCTCTCATTAGGGACCATCCCTTGTTTTTACCATTGTCAATCATCTGTTGTTTCTCCCTTTATAAATCACCCACTGTTTCTCCAATTACAAATCACTCGTTCTTATTAAAAATTATTAGTTGTTTCTCCCATTACAAATCACTCGTTTCTTCTATTACAAATCACTCGTTCCTCCAATTACAATCACTCGTTTCTCCCTTTATGAATTACTCGTTGTTTTTCCTATTACAAATCACTCGTTTCTCCAGTTACAAATCATTCGTTGTTTCTCCAGTTACAAACCACTCGTTGTTTCTCCAATTACAAATCACTCATTTCTTCTATTACAAATCACTCGCTGTTTCTCCAGTTACAAATCACTAGCTGTTTCTCCAATTACATATCACTCGTTGTTTCTCCAATTTCAAATCACTCGTTGTTTCTACCTTTATACATCACCCGCTGTTTCTCCTATTTCAAATCACTTGTTGTTTCTCCTATTACAAATCACTTGTTGTTTCTCCTATTACAAATCAATCGTTTCTTTTATTACAAATCACTTGTTTCTCCAATTATAAATCACTCGTTTCTTCTATTGTAAATCACTCGTTGTTTCTCCAATTACAAAACCACTCCAATTACAAACCACGTTGTTTCTCCAATTACAAATCACTTGTTGTACTCGTTGTTTCTCCAATTACAAAAATCACTCGTTTCTCCAATTCTCGTTGTTTCGTCTATTACAAATCATTCGTTGTTTCTCCAACTACAAATCACTCGTTGTTTCTCCAATTACAAATCACTCGTTTCTTCTATTACAAATCACTCGTTGTTTCTCCAATTACAAATCACTCGTTGTTTCTCCAATTACAAATCACTCGTTGTTTCTCCAATTACAAATCACTCGTTGTTTCTCCAATTACAAATCACTCGTTGTTTCTCCAATTACAAATCACTCGTTGTTTCTCCAATTACAAATCACTCGTTGTTTCTCCAATTAAAATCACTGTTGTTTCTCAAATCACTCGTTGTTTCTCCAATTACAAATCACTCGTTGTTTCTTCTACAAATCACTCGTTGTTTCTTATAAATCACTCGTTGTTTCTCAATTACAAATCACTCGTTGTTTCTCCAATTACAAATCGCGTTGTTTCTCCAATTACAAATGTTTCTCCAATTACAAATCATTCGCGTTGTTTCTCCAATTCAAATCACTCGTTGTTTTATTTGTATTTCTGCTATTCTCGTTGTTTCTCCAATTACAAATCACCTCTCCATTACAAATTTCCCTCACTGTTGTTTCTCCCCTCGTTGTTTCTTCTATTATAAATCACTGTTGCTGTTTCTCCAACTACAAAATCATTCGTCCCTCAGATCCATCCCCCCGCCCCTCTTTATGTATCTTTGCCAATCGCCCTGGTTTATCACCCTTCCCCCCTCTTCCTCCTCTACCCTCTCTGTCTCTCTCTCTCTCTCTTTCCTTCTCCCCTCCCTTCCGTCCTTTTACCTTGCGATGACCAGTTACAGATCAATAAGCAGTTCTGTTATCCCTTCTTTCTCTTCCTCCTCCTCCTCCTATTCCTCCTCCTCCTCCTCCTAATCCTATTCCTCATTCGCATCCTCCTACTTTTCCTCCTCCTAATCCTACTCCTCATCCTCCTACTCCCCACTACTCCTAATCCTACTCCTCTTCCTCCTCCTCCTCTTACTCCTAATCCTATTCCTCCTCCTCCTCTTCTTCTCACTCCTAATCCTATTCATCCTCCTCCACCTACTAATCCTCCTCTCCAATACTACTCATCCTTCTCCAACTCCTAGTCCTCCACCTCATCATCCTCCTCCTCCTCCTCCTCCTCCAGTTCGCCTGCTTCCGCTTCCCCCTGACCAGTAACGTAAGATCTCTCTCTCTCTCTCTCTCTCTCTCTCTCTCTCTCTCTCTCTCTCTCTCTCTCTCTCTCTCTCTCTCAGGAAAAAAGAATAGAAAAGATCAAATTATACATATTCAACATTATCAACTTCCATCTCCTGGACAAACAACAGCAAAGACCAACGTTTTTCACTATCACGTGACCAATCCTAATATGCAAATGAATGGAATTTTTGAATGAATACATGGTTAGTTATGAGGAGCATATTTTGTTTATACCAATACATCATCGTGACTTAAACCGTTACATATAAACTGCGAAATGTCGTGAATGTTTCTGTTTGTCTTTCATAATTTAACAATACTTTCACTCTTCTTTCATACTGATCGATAGTCTGATGCACATCTATATATATATATATATATATATATATATATATATATATATATATATATATATATATATATATATATATATATATATATATATATATATATATATATATATACAATATAAAATTACAATCTCCAATCAGGACTCTTCGACAAAAGATTTCAACATTCATCCCTACATTCCAAGCTTGTATGTGTAGTACTGTACATACAAATTCACTCCAAGTGTCTTTTAACATTTATTAACATCAAAACATTATTCAAGTTAACATGCACCCCTGAAATTTATATGTAAAAAGTATATGCAACAAACATTACGCTATTCGTTATTCAATTCCGATAATAACTCTTTAAATGCATTTATAGTTTTTTTTAAATGCCGGATTTTCTGTTTACTGTTCTATCAAAGAAAATGGACAAAACAGACGACACATAATATGGGGAACTCATACAAAATATCTAACTAGTTGTAAAGGTTGCCTGTGATGTACATTACTCTTCGTTACCTTGTAAAACTTTCTTGAAAAACACTCTTTGCAGATAAAACCCGACAAACACTTAGTCTGTAGAAAAACTCACTTTGTAGAAAAACATTAAATAAGACATAAACCTCCTTTCACATTACTGAAGAAAAGCACAAAAGGTGCATCAATTATTCAAATTTCTCCTAACAAGACTGACTATTTTGATTTATGAATGTTTGGTCCAATGACCTGGCACTAGAACCGTTAGGTTATTCAGTATCACAATAAGAACAGAGAAGTTACTAGTAATAATATATAAATGTTTAAAAAATTACTTACTTTTTCAACATATATTAATTTCGCTATAACTAAATGTAAAACTTTCCTAAGGAGGTAACTGCAGTTAGAACAAAAAAACGAATAGACTTTCACTGAGTTATTATTATTATTATTATTATTATTATTATAGAACAAGGCCAAAAGGGGGCCATCGACTTGAAATTCAAGCTCCCAAAGAATTTGGTGTTCATTCAATAGACGTAACAGAAGGTAGAAATGGGAAATACAGGTGTGTGTATACACATGTATGTATGTATATATATATATATATATATATATATATATATATATATATATATATATATATATATATACAATATATATATATATATATATAAAATGGAAAATATATATATATATATATATATATATATATATATATAATATATATATATATATATATATATATATATATATATATAAATATACAATATATATATATATACAAATATATATATATATATATATAAATATATATACAGTATATATGTATATATCTTTGACTGAGAAACATTACTATTCGACTGAAACATACTACAGTAAATTATCACAAAAGCCATTTTTATTCTAACAAAAAAATATAAAATATGACCTGCTGACCTCATTCCGGATGTACTGTTTACAATATGTTACCCTGAAAAATCGTTACCTTGAAAAATCGTAATGCTATCAGATTTTGACTTATGATTATGAATTTTTTTTAGCAGTGAAACAGGTGTCCATTTCTTTTTACTTAACAGACATAAACTTTAATAAAAAAAATATATATATAATTCAGAATTTTTCGTAAGAAAACTACAGTAGTATTTGCAGCTTTTGGTCACATAAATTTGCATTACATATATCAAACGCATCGTACACTACCCAAAATTATGCAGCTTTCTTCAGTGTAACAACTTGAACCCTGACCTGGTTTTCTAGGTCAAACTTGGATTAAAATATTCACAGAGCTGGGCACATCTCAGATTACCCCATAAAAAAAATTTCTAAGATAAAATATCCTCTACATCTGACTTATACCCGACTTATTTCAAGGTCATTCCTGACTTTCACGGTCATACGTGACTTTCAAGGGCATTGTCTATAATGGTGAAGGGCAGGATATGTGCCACTTGAGGACAAAGCTAAGAACGTGATTTACCTAAAGGACTTATATAGAATTTCTCCTACATCTACAATAAGGATCCGTAGGAGGGCAGTGCACTGTAGGCATTACTTAATGCTCTTAGCAACGTTACTTCGACCCTTAGCTGCAGCCCCTTTCAATCCTTTTACTGTTCCTACGTTCATATTCTCTTTCTTCCATCTGACTTTCCACCCCTCCTCACAATTGCCTAGTTCCTCATTGAACGGGTTGGTAACGTTCTCGGCTAGCACTCTGCTGGGCCGCGTTCGATTCTCCGACCGGCCAATGAAGAATTATTAGAGAAATTTATTTCTGGTGATATTTCTCGTTGTAATGTGGTTCGGATTCCACAATAACCTTACTTTAAATTTGGTTTTCAACGCTGAATGGCTAGGAGAGCTATTAATCAGCTCAGTGGTCTGGTTAAACTAAGGTATACTTAACTTATAACCTTACTCTCAATTTCCCTTTCAACACTGAATGACCTCGTAAATCCCAGTGCTTGGCCTTTGGCCTAAATTTTATATTCCATTCCATTTCCAATAAGGATTCAGATAAGGACTCACAACTTAACATCGAATGACTAATAAACTGGATTTTGATCATTCAAGGCCATAATTTGAGTTTGGAACTGTTGCAGAGATACACTGGAAGATAAAAATGAGTGATGGAGCCATTAAACTTTGTCAATATAATTATGTGGGAAGATAAAAATGAATTAAAGGGGCCACTAAACTTTGTCAATACAATTCAGAATCTATTATTTTAGCATCGAGAATAATAGATTATAAAAGACAAGAACAATTACATTCCCTTCATGCAATTACTGAAACATATAAAAGGTAAAAAGAAGAGATTTTAATAATACAAAGGTTAGAGTTGAATATAGAGTTTAGGTCAAAGGCCAAGCAATGGGGGCTATGAGGCCATTCAGCGCTGGAAAGGAAATTGACAGTAAAAGGGTTGAAAGGTGTAACAGGAGGAAAACCTCAAAGCAGTTGGACTACGAAACAATCGTTAGAGAGGGTGGATAGCAAGATGGAAGAAAGATAATAAGAAAGGAGGTACAGTAAAAGGAATGAAAGGGGTTGCAGCTAGGGGTCGAAGGGACGCTGCAATGAACCTGGTGCACAGCGTGTAGGTGCCTGACGGTGCCACCACTACTACGGGGAATGAGCATTCTGTGCATTGAGGAAGTTTGCAAAAACTCTTAAAACCTCTCGGGAGTATTATGAACAGAAGCTTAAACCAGTCAACTTTAACTAAAGCAGATGAATAATTCAAAATGGGACAGAAGCTTCAAACCAGACATTATCCAACAGATTTAAAATTTCATATCTTACAATGGACTTCAAAATTTTATGATCAAAAGACTTAGATTACATTCTCTCCAAAAATTGGCATTTCAATGATACTTTAGGATTAAGTACTTAAAGAAGATTTACAGTACATATCCGGGGACAAAAATTCAAACAGCGGATTTCAGATTCTCTTTCATTAAAGTAGTATTACAATGACACTTTAGGATTAAACACCTAAAGAAGAGTTACAAACCCAAGAACAAAGATTAATAAAACATGAGGTCAAATGTGAAAAGATCTGATTTGGTTATTGAACAGAAAGACAGTAAACTCAAAACGCCGTCTAGAACAAAAATGCGAGGTACTTAACAACATTTAAACCATATAACAATTATGGAACATGAACTTTAGGCCAAAGGCCAAGTATTTGGACCTATGAGGTGATTCAGCGCTGAAAGGGAGAGAGTAGAAAGGTTTGAAAGGTGTAACAGGAGGAAAACCTCAAAGCAGTTGCACTATAAAACAACTACTAAGAGAGGGTGGAAAGTAAGATGGAAGAAAAAGAATATGAACGGAGGTGCAGCATAAGGAATGTAAAGTGTTGCACCTATGGGCCTAAGGAGGAACGCTGCAAAGAATCTTAATTAATGTAAATAAGAAACAATAAGAAACAATTAAAACAATTAAAATTAAAACAAATTAAAATGATATTTTCCGATTTTAGAACATGAAGATCTTGACTCAAAGCTCTTATGAGGTGAAAGTTATGTGGAAAATATAATTAAAATCGCGTAATACTTGTGTACTCGAGTGACAATACTCAAAATAAACATTTTGCAACAACAACAAAAAATCATTTTCCCCCCAAAAAAAATATTTGTTAACCAAGAAGACCATTTTACAGTTCACCAAATACAATGTTGAGCTGGCTCTGTATCATGATCAGTTACTGCTGCAGTGTGGGGTCTGCGGTGGGAGGTTGAAACCAACAATCTTAAAAAGCTTGATTTCAAGTCAGTGGCCCCTTTGGAGTGTTTGTTCCAAGTGATTAAGTTTCATCTACTGAAATAATAATAATTTGTGAATTAACACTGAAACAAATATTTCAGATGAATTGTATAGAAAAAAAAAGTGTGGCGGATTTACAGACGTAGAAGAAAGGGCTGAATAAGATATATAAACACAAGTGAACAAATATGGAAGGGAAAGGAGAAAATCAAGTGATGCCCGCAGATAAATGGAGAACCACCAATATGGAACTGCGTAACACAGCACCCTAATAGTCAATGGATTCACCCTCCTAACACCGCCCCCCCACTCACCAACAGTGAGTGAAGGCATTTATTCCTCCTCGCCATTAAAAAATAAAAGCACTAATACACAATCAAACATATAAACAATTTTATATTCATTAAAAAAAGAGAAAACAATTGGATGGAACTTTCTTTCTGTATTCTCATCATTAAAATAAAACTGTATGGAGCTTCTCCTTCCAATGGTAATTGCTCATACTCGTTTAAGTTTATGTTAAGCCAAAACAAAACTTTGTTTAAACATTACATTAAGCCTGGTTTTTAATACACTTCCTCTTACCAAGTTAAGCTGCATAAACAAGAATGAGTTTATGTTCCATTTTCTGTTATGTATTACCGTTTTCTTTTAAGACAGCGTAGCGTAAACTATGTTAATATATATTGCATGTCCACAAACCATCGAACGTAGCAATGTAAAGTAAAAGGGTATATGTGTGTGTGTGTGTGTGTGTGTGTGTGTGTATATATATATATATATATATATATATATATATATATATATATATATATATATATATATATATATATATATATATATATATATATATATAGTCTATTAAATCAATTTTTCAAAAGATTTCAACTGAATTGCAAAATCAAGTTTCCATTCGTTAGGTAAACAACTAAAGAAACCTGACGTCGAGCGCACAAACGTACGAACGAACGGTCGAACGAACGCGCGAACAACAGCACGAACGAACGCGCGAACAGCCACACGAACGAACGCGCGTACAAACGCGCGAATTAACGCGCGAACAACCGCAAGGACGAATGCACGAAAAAACGCGCGAACATTCGCACAAACAAGACAGACAGGCAAAAAGAAAACAAAGCCACGCTGTTGAATAAAGCTGCGACAAACGCGAGAACATTTCAGACAGCAGCCGAACGGACGTTGTTTGCTACGAACAAACGATTTCACGAACAAGAAAGACAGACAGACAGACAGCCGATAAGCAAGAGAATAAGGGACCCAACCACGTGGCTTCCTAAGCTACGACGAAGCGATTCCGTGAGGTCCCTTAACGTCTGACTTTTCGAAAGGCGGTTAAACGGAGTCACGCATATATTCCGCTACGCAACCCCTTTTCCTTCTGCGTCGGGGAAGCATTTTGTGCGTTAACGACGAGTCCTCACGCTTAAATCCACCCCTGGAGGGGGGGGGAGGTCTTCCCTGATGTCCACTTATGATGGAATAATTCCTTCCATAGTGTGTAAGATAGAGAGAGAGAGAGAGGGGGAGAGAGAGAGTTTCCAGAGAGAGAGAGAGAGAGAGAGAGAGAGAGAGAGAGAGAGAGAGATTGAGTGTGCGACTTTCCAAGAGAGAGAGAGAGAGAGAGAGAGAGAGAGAGAGAGAGAGAGAGAGAGATATCAGTAATCTAGCGCCAGACTACCAACATGGAGAACATGATTTGTTTTCCATTGACAAATCTTAGACTAAGAGCCAAGTACTGGGGCACTTCGATAAGAAGACGCAGTTGGAGTGGTTGGACAGCAAGCTAAGGAAATCCAGAAAATGAAGGGGATGGAGAACAAAGATCTTTTATTAAAGGTGGAATTGGGAGAAACCCCAACAATTGCACTAAGAAATAATAATTAAAGAGGTTGTATATTATTATTATTATTAATTTTCAAGCTGCTTTATTTAAGCCAAAAGAACAATAAAGTATAAGACTAAAACGTTGTTAAGTGTGGCTAAGGGTCAAATGTTCACTGCAAACATCCATTTAGTAAGGTATTCAGTGCACCTCGTGAGGAGCACTGACGGCACTGCCGCCCCCTCTGCGGAATCTATCAGGAGATGACGAGGCTAAAAGCGAAGAAGAGAGGAGTGCTGGAGTCTCTCTCTCTCTCTCTCTCTCTCTCTCTCTCTCTCTCTCTCTCTCTCTCTCTCTCTCTCTCTCTCTCAGAGAAGCATTTTCATTTTAGCATCTCTGTCTCTCTCTCTCTCTATCTCTCTCTCTCTCTCTCTCTCTCTCTCAGAGAAGCATTTTAGCATCCATCTCTCTCTCTTTCTGTCTGTCTCTCTCTCTCTCTCTGAGAAGCATTTTCATTTAGCATCTATCTCTCTCTCTCTTTCTGTCTGTCTCTCTCCCTCTCTCTCTCTAAGGAGATATGCATTTTAGTATCTCTCTCTCTCTCTCTCTCTCTCTCTCTCTCTCTCTCCCCTCGTCATGCCTCTCAGCCATAACACAGCAAGAGTAATTACACAGCATTGTGGAGTCTCTTAAGCCCTCCATTATAGTCGACGCGTGTTTTCTAAGACAGATTCCGGCCGCTATTTATGACCTTTCACCCTCATATTCAGCATTCCCCAGGGAAACCCATTCGAGTACAGCCATGACATCACAGGGAAAATAAAAAGTAATTCGCTTATCCACATCTCTTCCATAAACATACACACACACACACACACACAAACACAGACTCATCGATTTTTATAAATCACGATATTTCCGTCTTCTAGACATGCTAAGGGTAGACGGGATGAAACGGACGGACAGACGACGAAATTCGGGACCAAGGGACTGTCTGATGAACTGTCTCCAGACTCGATTGGTCGTTCACTTCAATGATAATAAAGACAGGACTGTCTAATGAACTGTCTACTGGCACCGTTGGTCGTTTACTTGAATGATAAAAAGACTCCATTGGTCGTTCTTGAATGATAATAAAGACTGTCTAATGACTCCATTGGTCGTTCACTTCAATGATAATGAAGACAGGACTGTCTAATGAACTGTCTACTACTCCTTGTTGTTGTTTAAATGATAATAAAGTTTTACTGTCTACAGAGGGCTGGTCGTTCATTTAAATGATAAAAAGGATTAGGACTGTTTTACGAACTGTCAAATGAACTATGGATTGTTTATGATAAAACTGGACCTGTCTTATTGAACTGGAATCCGAACCACATTATAGGGACAAGAAATGAACTTTCTAACAGCTGGAAATAAACTCCAAGGGTCGTTAACTCTTCAAATCAGCAATTCACGGGAATGGAACTTCGTTAAACAATAGAAAGAACCTTCAGTTTGCAGAATATACGATTTACAGAAAACTGTAAGGTCAAAATGGAAACTGGTAAAAAGGGTTTTTGGCGTAAAACCAATACATAGGCTTATAAACATGTTGATATACATTACGCTCACTGATTGAATTATAATATAAAATTTAGATCAAAGCATTAAGCGCTGGAACAATAAATTTCATCTAAATTCATCTCCTCAAATGGGAAACTGAGCGAGACATGCAAGGCATTTAATTTAAAAATCAATGTCTGGTGTAATTTTAGGAAGTTATAAACATTTTCTTTTTCAAAACCCTACGGAGAAAGGTCCAAAACAAGATGGAAGTTCCTTCATCCACATGAATCGACGCCCATTCAAAAAATAAAGCTAGTAGGTTTCGGCTTAAGCTCCAGGGGCCGACAAAGAAACGCTGCAAAGTTTCTTCGGCGCTCAGGTGACACGTATAATCAGCGCACACACGAAAATGGATCTATCTTTCGGTGGGTCTCGGTATAATGCTGTATAACGGCCCATGAAACCCACCGGCCCGGTAGTGGTTGCACTATATTGATTAGTGTTCATTAACTTTAACCTTAAATAAAATAAAACATCAAACTCGCTTATGTTTGATGATTGAGGGTGGATGACCAACTTACCAATTTGAAGCCCTCTAGCCTCAGTCAGACACAAGATCTGAGGGCAGAAAAAGTAAAAAGTGCGGACGGAAGGTTTACAGCTTAGTTAAACACTCAATAACCAATAAAATTATACGTAGATTTTTTAAATAATTAAACGTTGGCATATACGCTCACCGAAAACTGAATAAAATTAGCCAAAAAACTAATGGGACCGATGTACGGCATTCCATGGTGAAAGTTAGGAAATCAAAGCGTAAATAATGTCTTGATAAAAATGAATAACATGGAGTTTTCACTCCAATATTCAGTTCAACAGAGTAAGATGAAGAGAGAGAGAGAGAGAGAAGTACAGTAAAATGAGAGAGAGAGAGAGAGAGAGAGAGCTGCAAAGAATCCTAGGTGTCACGTGAGCCCACCACGTATGCACTGATGGCAACTAATCAAGTCTGAGATTGATTAGCGTTCATTCACGTGACAACATCAAACTCGAAAACAGCAATGTCGACCCAGAGAGAGACAATGAGAGAGAGAGAGAGAGAGAGAGAGAGCTCCGTTAAACACTCAAAAATGAATAAACAACGGTTTAAATAATTAAGAATGCAAGTAAAAAATAATGTTCGATGTTCAGTATTCCACGGTAAAGTTGAATCAAAGCATAAATAATATCTTGATAAAAACAGCATAACAGGGGTTTTCATTCTTTCAATGAGAGAGAGAGAGAGAGAGAGACGTAAACTAGCAACATCAGAGAGAGAGAGTGTCACGTGAACGCAAACACGAAAACAGCAACAATGGTCTTAGAATGCAAGAGAGAGAGAGAGAGAGAGAGAGAGAGAGAGAGAGAGAGAGAGAGAGAGAGAGAGAGAGAATCACGTGAGCACATAGACACGTTAAAATAGCAACACCAGTCTTAGAATGAGAGAGAGAGACAAAAAGTGAGTCACATGCACACACACACACACACAAACATAAAACAGCAACACCGGGCTTACAGAGTAGCAACAACGGTCCTACCACAAACAAACACTCCGGCAGTGTCTACCAGCGCCAGTAAGCAACGCCGATTACCTGAGGCACTGTAACCATAAGGAATCTTTTCACACCGTTTCACTGAATCACTAAAACACCTTCGGGGGGCAAAATACGATACGGTTAAATAGAAGACTATGAGCACGCCACTCCACCTGCTACTCGTAATCAACTGAAGATCGAAGATTTTCGCTTCGTATGAAAGGTTATTCGCCGCCACCCCCAAAAACACCTCCCCCCAAAACTCCCACGCGGGACAAACGTCATACAGGTATGGAGTTAAGAGTTTCTCGTAGTGTCGAGTAATAAATGCTTGCCGAGCGAGTGACTAACACTCACTCACTCTCTCTCTACATATATATACTATGTGTATATATATATATACACATATATATATAATGTATATATATGTATATATATAAATATATATATAATACAAATATACATATATATAATATAAATATACATATATATAATAAATATACATACATAAATATATATATGATATATAACTATACATACATATACATATAATTCATATATACACATATATAATTCATATGTATACATATTTATTACTTTTGAACCTGAGATTAAGATGTTATGTCACACTTGCAAATAATCTTCACATGTTTCCTTTTATGCTATAAGGCTCCCAGACTAGGGGAATTATCCATACGTTTGAAAAAAAGCAGCTGAAAATTCCCTGCGGCACAGACATACATACATACACATACAGACATATACATACATATATATATGTATATATACATACATGTATACATACACAAACAATGTATATGTATGTGTGTGCGCATCACGTCAATATTCTAACCCAACCCGTTAAAACAATTGCCATGCCAACAATGCACTTCGGGAGCTTATTCATGAACGCTTACATTCACATTCCATACCTATGCTGCCACGGCAACAATCAACCAGACCACTTCAAAATAGCAGCCTTACGCAGAGTAGAATAGAATACTGAATTTACACCAAAGGCCAAGCACTGGGACCTATGAGGTCATTCAGCGATGACACGGAAATTGACAGTAAAAAGGTCTGAACGGTGTAACAGGAGAAAAACCTCAAAGCAGTTGCACTTTGAATCAATTGTTAGGCGAGTGCGGAAAGTAAGATGGAAGAGAGAGAATATGGACGGAGGCGCAGTAAAAGGAGCGGCTTTACATGATATTGCAGAAACGGATGGGTTGGAAATGCCAAGTCATGCCGACTTAGGACTGCTCGATATATGGCTAATAAGAATACTGTAAGGAAGTTTCAATAGGAGTGAGGATCACTTGTGTGTTTGGGAATGAATAAATACAAAACGGTGCTTTTAGTGCACGTATTTATGTATGTAGGTATCTAAGTATGTGTGTGTATATGTATATATACATATGAATACATACACATATATTCATGTGTATAACTTAATCACGAAAATATGGAACGTGATGAATATATAACTAAAGATAAAATCCAGTGTTTTCGTTTCCTTCGTGGATTTTATCTTTATTTATATTCATATGTATATATAAATATACATGAAATTATATATAAATATATATATGTATATATATAGATATAAACAAACATACAAATATATATATATATATATATATATATATATATATATATATATATATATATATATATATATATATATATATATATCTTGATGGTAAATGATATTGCTAAAGTCAGGTAGAACATATTTCATTTCAGGGGCTTTCGAGGCATAAAACCTCATCACCAGGCTGTGAGTCTGTGTGTTTACGTCATGAACAACCATTTATATTTAAAAAAATTTACGGAGAGAAATTTTAGTTAATTCCAGAAAAATTCAGCTTCTCCATTGCTTGCAGGAACTTTATATATTCCTTTATCAAACAATGTAGCTTTATGATTCGAACATTCTGAGAGAGAGAGAGAGAGAGAGAGAGAGAGAGAGAGAGAGAGAGAGAGAGAGAGAGAGAGAGAGAGAGAGACTTCTATCAAACTGTACAATTTTATAAGTAACAATTCTCTGGAGAGAGAGAGAGAGAGAGAGAGAGAGAGAGGGAGGTCTATCAAACTGCAATTGTATAATTAACAACTCTTTAACAACAGAGAGAGAGAGAGAGAGAGAGAGAGAGAGAGAATAACAACACTTATCAGCTATAATCTCTCCTGAATAACAACCTTGAAGAGATCAAAAGCAAACTGCAAAAAAAAAAAAAAAAAAAAAAAAAAAACCACATATAAACTGTTCCGTCTGAGGAAGATGACAAAAACTTCGCATGAGAGGAAGGCATAAGTCAGAAGTTTCAACTGGCAAACGTAACTCGCAAACTTCAATGGCTGGTTTGTTTGTGCTGTTCTTTATAATAATGCCAAGTGATCTAGAATCTTGGATGATTACAGACTAATTTACCTAGACGTCTATTGTGAGAGAGAGAGAGAGAGAGAGAGAGAGAGAGAGAGAGAGAGAGAGAGAGAGAGTTCTGACAAACTGTTCAATTTTATAAATAAGTCTTTGAAGAGAGAGAGAGAGAGAGTTCTGACAAACTGTGCAATTTTATAAATAAGCCCTTGAAGAGAGAGAGAGAGAGAGAGAGAGAGAGAGAGAGAGAGAGAGAGAGAGAGAGTTCTGACAAACTGTGCAATTTTATAAATAAGCCCTTGAAGAGAGAGAGAGAGAGAGAGAGAGAGAGAGAGAGAGAGAGAGAGAGAGAGAGAGAAGAGAGATTCTGACAAACTGTGCAATTTTATAAATAAGCCCTTGAAGAGAGAGAGAGAGAGAGAGAGAGAGAGAGAGAGAGAGAGAGAGAGAGAGAGAGAGAGAATAACAACACTTATCAGCTATAATCTCTCCTGAATAACAACCTTGAAGAGATCAAAAAGCAAAAGCAAAAAACAAAAAAAAAAAAAAAAAACCACATATAAACTGTTCCGTCTGAGGAAGATGACAAAAAACTTCGCATGAGAGGAAGGCATAAGTCAGAAGTTTCAACTGGCAAACGTAACTCGCAAACTTCAATGGCTGGTTTGTTTGTGCTGTTCTTTGCATAATAATGCCAAGTGATCTAGAATCTTGGATGATTACAGACTAATTTACCTAGACGTCTATTGTGGAGAGAGAGAGAGAGAGAGAGAGAGAGAGAGAGAGAGACGGCTTCTATCACACCGCAATTTTATATATAACAACTTGAGAGAGAGAGAGAGAGAGAGAGAGAGAGAGAGAGAGAGAGAGAGAGAGAGAGAGAGAATAACAACACTTATCAGCTATAATCTCTCCTGAATAACAACCTTGAAGAGATCAAAAGCAAACAGCAAAAAAAAAAAAAAAAAAAAACCACATATAAACTGTTCCGTCTGAGGAAGATGACAAAAACTTCGCATGAGAGGAAGGCATAAGTCAGAAGTTTCAACTGGCAAACGTAACTCGCAAACTTCAATGGCTGGTTTGTTTGTGCTGTTGTTTGTATAATAATGCCAAGTGATCTAGAATCTTGGATGATTACAGACTAATTTACCTAGACGTCTATTGTGGAGAGAGAGAGAGAGAGAGAGAGAGAGAGAGAGAGAGAGAGAGAGAGAGAGAATAACAACACTTATCAGCTATAATCTCTCCTGAATAACAACCTTGAAGAGATCAAAAGCAAACTGCAAAAAAAAAAAAAAAAAAAAATCACATATAAACTGTTCCGTCTGAGGAAGATGACAAAAACTTCGCATGAGAGGAAAACATAAGTCTGAAGTTTCAACTGGTAAACGTAACTCGCAAACTTCAATGGCTGGTTTGTTTGTGTTGTTGTTTGTATAATAATGCCAAGTGATCTAGAATCTTGGATGATTACAGACTAACTTACCTAGACGTCTATTGTGAGAGAGAGAGAGAGAGAGAGAGAGAGAGAGAGAGAGTTCGGCTTCAATTTTATAAACACAAACTGTGCAATTTTTATATATAACAACTTGAGAGAGAGAGAGAGAGAGAGAGAGAGAGAGAGAGAGAGAGAGAGAGAGAGAGAGAGAGTTCTGACAAACTGTTCAATTTTATAAATAAGTCTTTGGAGAGAGAGAGAGAGAGAGAGAGAGAGAGAGAGAGAGAGTTCAATTTTATCAATAAGAGAGAGAGAGAGAGAGAGAAAGGAGAGTTCTGACAAACTGTGCAATTTTATAAATAAGCCCTTTAGAGAGAGAGAGAGAGAGAGAGAGAGAGAGAGAGAGAGAGAGAGAGAGAGAGACAGAGATTTTTCTAACAAACTGTGCAATTTTTATAAATAAGCCCTTGACAAGAGCAATTTTATAAATAACAAGAGAGAGAGAGAGAGAGAGAGAGAGAGAGAGAGAGAGTTCTGACAAACTGTGCCATTTTATAAATAACAAGTCTTTGGAGAGAGAGAGAGAGAGAGAGAGAGAGAGAGAGAGAGATTCTGTACTCCTCGTGAAGACACTACACAAACCTCAGTTAGAACAACACACGAATAATGCAGCATCAACTTTGCATTCTTTAGATTTGCTTATGTCAAAGTTAATAACAAAAACGATATCGCAACTTAGCATAAATCAAAATCAGTTATTTAAAATTTCAGATTATTCAGCTAATTGGCCTCTTTCGGAATTGGAATATCAGATTTAGGCCAAAGGCCAAGCGCTGGGACCTATGAGGTCATTTAGTGAAGGTTTGAAATGTGTAACAGAAGGAAAGCCTCGCAGTTGCACTATGAAACAACTGTTGGGAGAAGGTGGAAAGTAAGACGGAAGACAGATAATATGAACGGAGGTACAGTACAGGAGTTTCAGCTAGGGTCTCAGGGGATGCTGCAAAGAACCTTAAGTAATGCCTACAGTGCACCACGAGAGGTGCACTGACGGCACTAACCCCTTGAGCAGGGGTCTCTCTCTCTCTCTCTCTCTCTCTCTCTCTAAGAGTTGCTAATGATAAAATTGCAGTTTGATAGAAGTCTCTCTCCCTCTCCTCAAAGAGTTGTTTACGGAACTGCACGGTATGATCTCTCTCTCTCTCTCTCTCTCTCCTCAAAGAGTTGTTTACGGAACTGGACAGTATGATAGAAGCTCTCTCTCTCTCTCTCTCTCTCTCTCTCTCTCTCTCTCTCTCTCTCTCTCTCTCTCTCTCTCTCTCTCTCTCTCTCTCTCTCTCTAAGAGTTGCTAATGATAAAATTGCAGTTTGACAGAAGTCTCTCTCTCCCTCTCCTCAAAGAGTTGTTTACGGAACTGCACGGTATGATAGAAGCTCTCTCTCTCTCTCTCTCTCTCCTCAAAGAGTTGTTTACGGAACTGCACGGTATGATAGAAGCTCTCTCTCTCTCTCTCTCTCTCTCTCTCTCTCTCTCTCTCTCTCTCTCTCTCTCTCTCTCCTCAAAGAGTTGTTTATGAAAATATTGATTCAGTATGATAGAATCCCCCCCACTCTCTCTCTCTCTCTCTCTCTCTCTCTCTCTCTCTCTCTCTCTCTCTCAAAGTTGTTTATGAAAACTGCACAGTATTAGAAGCCCCCCTCTCTCTCTCTCTCTCTCTCTCTCTCTCTCTCTAAATCAAAGAGTTGTTTATGAAACTGCACAGTATGATAGAAGCCCCCCCTTCTTCTCTCTCTCTCTCTCTCTCTCTCTCTCTCTCTCTCTCTCTCTCTCTCTTCTTCTCTCAAAGAGTTGTTTATGAAACTGCACAGTATGATAGAAGCCCCCCCTCTCTCTCTCTCTCTCTCTCTCTCTCTCTCTCTCTCTCTCTCTCTCTCTCTCTCTCAAAGAGTTGTTTATGAAACTGCACAGTATGATAGAAACCCCCTTCTCTCTCTCTCTCTCTCTCTCCTCAAAGAGATGTTATGAAACTGCACAGTATGATAGAAGCCGTCCCCCCAACTCTCTCTCTCTCTCTCTCTCTCTCTCTCTCTCTCTCTCTCTCTCTCTCTCTCTCTCTCTCCGCTTTTTTTCGTTCATAAGTCGACGCATATTGATTCAGTTGTGGATCTCCCTCTCCACTTGTGGTGGATTTGCCAGGAATTCGGTCTTCGGAAGATCCCATCCGGAGAGGGGCTTTTAAGTCCCCTAAATAATCAATTACTTCCAGCTAAAACGAAAGGCTGCCCCTTCTTGAGAGGCGAACAATTACATCTTCACTGCGTCTTCCTCTTCTTCTGCTCCCTTCTTCTACAGAGATCAGTGGACAATGCGATCTAGTATAGTCAAACCAATCGGTGGTGGCCGCTGAAAGGTGCTCGCTCTCTCTCTCTCTCTCTCTCTCTCTCTCTCTCTCTCTCTCTCTCTCTCTCTCTCTCTCTCTCTCAGAATGTATCATGTCAGAGTCGGAATATTTCTGTCATTTTAGTTTTCTGTAAAAGAAAACTAGTGTGCCGGCTTTGTCTGTCCGTCCAAACTTTATTCTGTCCGCCCTCAGATCTTAAAAACTACTGAATATTTTTACAGGGCTGCAAATACATTCTGGTTCACCATCCGCCCTCCAATCATCAAACATACCAAATTGCAGCCCTCTAGCCTCAGTATTTTTTATTTTATCTAAGGTTAAAGTTAGCCATAATGGCGCTTCTGGCAACGCTATAGGATAGGCCACCACCGGGCCGTGGTTAAATCTTAATGGGCCGTGGCTCATACAGCATTATACCGAGACCACCAGAAGACAGATCTATTTTCGGTAGCCTTGATTATACGCTGTAGCGGCTGTACAGAAAGCTCGATTTTTACTCGTTTCCTTAACGAAAACGCTCTGTTTAGAGATAGGTCGATCATTTCTCTACACAGCTCAGTTCTCTTTAAGGGAAAATGACAGAAATATTTAGACTTTGACACGATACCTTCTGGGCGAGAGCACCTCTCAGCGGCCAACAACGCCCGGTTTGACTATAGTTCTACCCTTAGTTAAGACATCTAACTGGGATACATCAATCAAACGATATCATTTCTTCGGACCTAAGTTACAGACTTCGTTCAGGAACATTCTAACCACAAAGACTTTTCGATTCTCAGTCAGACTTACTACTAGGTTGTATCAAACAGAGCAATCTATCTTACTCGAAAGAAGGTTCAACTAATGGTTAGGTTAGATCAATCATACTCTATTTTTTCACAAATTAGACTTCTGACAGGGGCATCACCCAAATAAATAATACTTAATATTGCAGTATTTTCTAAAACGTACCTAACACATTTTCTTTCTTTCTCTCCTTCTTTATTCCTCACACCGTTGGACTCTGGAACAGTCTCCTTGAGGATGTCGTGCAGTTGGAACTTCTTCAAAAGTTCAGGCGAAGATGCAATGCATGACTGCCCTAATGCTGTTCTCCTTCCATTTCAATACATTTTTATCTATTTATTAATCTACTAAATTATTCTTTCTTTTTAATAAGTGAGATCTCTTCTTTCTGCATTTCCCTTCGCCTTCTCTTACTTCTTAATGGGCATCATAATCTTTGGAAGCTTGAATTTCATGTCAGTGGCCCCTTTGGTGGGCTTGTTCCATATGAATAAGGTTCATCTTCTGAATAATAATAATAATAATAATAGGGTTAATAATAATAATAATAATAATAATAATAATAATAACAATAGTTTAAACTGCCAGCTGTAAACCCTCATGGACAGAGTCAACAGACTATAAACCCCAAGAGAGTTCCAGAGAGAAATCAGCCTGCAAATATTAAGGAAAGCTGTAATTTCAAGTAAGGACAAACAAACACTAAAACTTTGTAATGACACAGGGAAACCTTACGCCTTCATTAAAGCAAATAACAAAACACTAGGTGGCATTCAAAAAAGAATGTGGTTTGCCTCCAGATACAGGAAATTACTAGAATGCATACTACGAGGTCGATTAGGTCGAATACGTACGTCTTTGAAACTCTCTAACGAAAAATTTTATGACATGACCCCACCTTACAACGTCCAGAAAGGTCATTTATGTAGTACCTTGCAAGTACTGTCGCTTATACAAGCGTAACTTTTTAAAATTCTCAAATATATTAAGCCATTACAAATACACAAATATAATATCGAATTCACTACATCTTAAGAACGTATGATGGAAAAATATTTATATTTAAGTGCATTAAGAAGACGCCACAAATATGGAATTCACTAACCTTAAAAATCTGTAAATTCATGTACATTACATGATCATTTTAAGACACAAATATAAATATCGAATTTACTACACTAAGAAGGTGTATGATGGAAAAATATGTATATTTAAGTTTATTACATGACTATTAAGCCACAAATATCACTTAATATCGAATTCACTACCTTACGAAGGCGTATGTTGGAAAAATATGTATATTTAAGTTTATTGCATGACTATTAAGTCACAAATATCAATTAACATCGAATTCACTAGACCTTAAGAAGGTGTATGATGGAAAAATGTGTATATTTAAGTTTAAGACACGACCCCAAAAATACAAACCATTACCTTCAGTTCACTTAAACCTCGCATCTCAATTAAACCCGACCCATCATTATCAGTTCTTCACAAACCTACCACCACTACCACTACTCTACCATTACCATTCCTCAACCACAACAATCTACGAATCAGAAAACAATCAAGTAATATCCTTCCTTCCTCGGTCGCGTTTCCACCCCTGCAATTCTCGAACCATTAAACTGATCGTTTCCTTGCCCCTTTCACTTCCCCTTTTATCTTCCCCTCTCTCTTACTTCCCCCTTTTGCTGGGGGCCCCGAGGTGTCTACTATACCTTCTCCCCTAGTTCTCTTCCTTATCATGTCTGGATCATCATGCAAAGGCAGCTTATTATACGCCATCGTCCAATGATCACTTCGCGATAAGACTTCCCGCACCTGTTACTCTCGAGGAGAGATTTTTGGCGTCGGCTGGGGAATTGGTGATTAATATTAGTAATGAGTAAAGAGCCACAATAACGTGAATGAGAGACTGTATTTTACCAAAATACAAAATAAGGGTTAAAAAACGGTCCTCTTCAGCCAGCTTCCAATATTTCTAAAACTTTTTTTTGTATTTTGAAAAATACAGTCTCTCATTTACATTATTGTGGCATTTTACTCATTATTTCTGGTCACAGTATAGTGATGCACCATAGATTAATATTAATATGTGATCCTAATCTTCCGGCATGAAATGCAAAACGGAATCCCTAAAAACCACTGGGTTAATATATCATCATGAATGTAATTTGTATTTTTTTTTAAATAATATACTATTGGATTGGATTGGATTACAAAATTTAGGCCAACGGCCAAGCACTGGGACCTATGAGGTCATTCAGTGCTGAAAGGGAAACTGACAGTAAGAAAGTTTGAAAGGTGTAACAGGAGGAAAACCTCGTAGCTGCACTATGAAACAATTGTTAGAGAGGGTGGAAAGCCAGATGGAAGAGAGACTGACGGCACTAACCCCCACGGGAAAAGAATATTTCTCTGATACTGAGAACAGACTCTTAAACATTATCATGAGGGAATCCAGTCGCATTAATGTATACTAGACAACTTACGGTTAAATGTTATTTTTATTTATATATAAGAACTAAATTAGTTGTTAAAAGCCTCTGATAAGATAACCTCAGAAGAGAATAGGAACAACTACTATGGCGTGAAAATCTTACACACTCAAATTCTTTATCTACGAGAACTTTTTCGCAAATGGTTAACAAAAATTTTGACGTTTGACAACAGGTCCCATGCCTACAACAACATAAACAACCACGCTTTTATACTTACAAGCGAACACACAAACATTAACGTAATTACAGGCAAAACCTACATTTCCAAAAGAAAATACCATATCAGCAGCAAACCACGAAGACAAAGTATATGCAGAGTAATTTCTTTCAATTTACACTGGGATAAGATAAGTGCATGGCACATAATGGCACACGTGAGGACAAATACAGTACCTTTGGTGATTTCGGAGATTTTGGAGCCGAGTATAAGCTGGGTGAAGGCCATGGACCCCTCTGAACTATCTCCCCAGTTGGCCCAACCGTCAAGTAACGATATCCTGTTTTAGCATAGCCTACGTCATCAAATTCCCTGCGAAAGAGGCGTCGGAGCCTCACACTGGTGGGCAGAAACTCCTCTTCACTGGAATCCTTGGCTTCCACTTTACCAGTCCCACTAGCTATGCTCTTCTCAAAGCGTTTGGTCAGCTTCTGAACGTTGCCTGTAAGAACCCTTCTCGCGAAGGGCACAGGTGGACGGTAGAACCTGGGAGGTATTTGAGGAGCGGTCTCAGCTTCTTGCAAGACTGAGTCTGAAGAAGTGGAAATGCTAGACACCTGTTCTGGTCTTCTGTAGCCCCTAGCACCATACAAGTACAGGTTAGCAATGTCTGACGACTTCCTAAACTGGGGCCTTGTAGGACTTCGCTGAGTCCTTCGAGCGCGGGGACTTGAATCTGGAAGATACCTTGTACTTTCTTGTAAGTCCTGACTCATCTCAAGCCTTGGAGATGAGGGGACGTAAGTATCAATATTGGCTGACCCTGTTCGCCTACCTTCGCGGGGTGTGCTAGTTGTGGGTGACAGCCTTGATTTAACTGAATTTGCAGGTGACCTTGGGGTGGAAACTGGAAGCCTAGGACTATCTGATAGAGTCAAATCGTGTTCTAACTCAACCAAGTTACCAGCTCTTTTCTTTTCAGTAACAGTAGTCACAGAAGAAAGGGTGGTAACCTCTGTCCTGGGTGTGGAAACAGCGCCCTCCTGGAGAGATTTACCGAACCTTCTAAGAATATGGATTTGTGTAAGCAAAGCAGACTTACTCGTGCCCCGTTCAGGGACTGGGGGAGGAGGAGGAGGTGGAGGGTGATCTACTTTAAGCGTTTCACGATAAGAACTAGATCGGGGCGGGGGACTTGGGGGAAACATGGAAGTACGTATGGAAGGTTGAGGTATATCACCATTCACTTGAGAATCAGAAGACACAACTGTAATTTGGTCTCTTTTGGGAGGATGCTGGGATTTTGTCGCTACCAGAGGAGGCCTACTAGTCCTATCCTTAGTCCTTTCACTATCACCAACACGTGGGGTTACAGTCTGGCTGGGGATACTATCTTTACTTACACCCTCACTGTACTTACTCTCCGGGACACCATCACTCTTCCCTTCGGTTGAGGTTATGGACACACATGACTCATACTTAGTGACGCCTCCTTCGATTGAGTCTCTTTTCGCTCTACGATGTCGCCTGGTTTTCAAAATGCCCCTCAACCTGGGTCTTTCACTGGCATCTATTGGCCTGAAGCCCCCACTGTCACTGTCACTACCGGAGTCACTTCGAAAACCGCCGCTGTCATCGCTAGAGTCGTTTTTGTCCCCCATGCCGTTCCGTGCTCCTCTAGGGACTGCGTTCCTTCCGCCGAACAGGATGCTGGTGGTCCTCTTTGAGTTGACAAGACGCACACGAGAATCAAGGGAAGACGACCCCTGGTTCTGGTATTCACTCTCTTCTCTCTCAATGCACAAATCGTCATAACTCGTAAGCCTGCCACCCTCATTGCCCATAATACTCTTCCTCAATACTGATATTATATTCATTAGCTTTGAGGAATATACATTGTTCAAGAGTTACTGCACAAATACCATGACCAAGAGTTTCTCCACTTACAAAATGCCCGTCCAAGGAACTGCTAGCTATGTATAGGCATTATATAGTTTATCAGTAGGTATCTAAAAGTCTCACTATTCTTATTACACTTGTAAACAATAAACTTAGATTCCAAAGAGAAACGGGAAAATATCTCTTCACCTTAATTCAACTTTTATCTTGAATTCCGTCCTGTCCCATACAGGTCCTGTCCCATACAGGCCAATCTTGCTTCTACTACCAGCACTTAATAATCAAAACACACACTGGCTCAGCACACTGATAAAAAAATCACAACCACTTCACAAAACAAGTTCTAAACAACCAGTGGTTTAACTAGTGGCGCCTAGAACTTTTATCCATCGCTAAGTCACGTCTACGGCACCCAAAAGATATTTGAGTCTGACGAATGCCTTCATGACGTCAATGTATTTATGCTCACACCTCGCATCTTTCACAGAAGTCTAAGAATGAGAGGTCAATGCACATTGTTTCTCGAGATGTCTAGGCTGTCCATCCTATAAAGTTCCTCTTTGGACGGGTCGATATCGTACTCGGCTGGCACTCTGCTAGGCCGGCGTTCAACTCTCCGTCCGGCCAATGAAGAATTAGAGGAATTTATTTCTGGTGATAAAGATTCATTTCTCGGTATAATGTGGTTTGGATTCCACAATTAGCTGTAGGTTCCGTTGCTAGGTAACCAATTGGTTCTTAGCCACATAAAATAAGTCTAATCCTTCGGGCCAGCCCTAGGAGAGCTGTTAATCAGCTCAGTGGTCTGGTTGAACTAAGGTATACTTAACTTTGTCCATCCTATAATTATATGATCACTAAAAGAACAAGACATAGGGAAATATCATTCAAATGGGGAAATTGCACGGTCAACTTTAGGAAATTCATGTAAGTGGAAACATTCCACTGTAAACACAGTAAGTGAAAATTCGTAACATTCTACATCTATTGCACGGCAAAACGTCATTCTTACAATGATCTTACAATCTTCACAGACAAGTGAAATTATGCAAAAGCCAGTAGCAGGAACCGTAACATGAAAGTTACTGACGCTTGAAACATGTCTAACCAACTTAACAGCCTTTTTCAGCACCACAATAATGTAATATACATATTAATATTTTGGGCACTTTCAGTAACTTAGAAAAAGTCTTCAGCATCTGTTCGAACGCGTAAATATCTTCAAACATTCGTAAGACGAATGCTCTTGGGTTTCATATTAAAAAAAAAAAAGTTTCCTTTGGAAGGAACGAAAAATCAATTCAGATCAAAGCGATTCCTCAAATCTTGAGAGGTTAAAAAACGGAAGTTTGGGAAAGAAGACATTCTCAAAAAATAATGTCATAAAAAAACATGTATGAATTAAACTGAACAGCAACTGACACTCCAAAACATCAATCCATGCAACAGAGAGCACATGTTCATACACACCATTTGATAAGCCATATTCGCGATCTTTTCAACATGGAGAGAGAGAGAGAGAGAGAGAGAGAGAGAGAGAGAGAGAGAGAGAGAGAGAGAGAAAGAATGATATTAATGTCTTATAAATAACTTTCACTATAGGAAGAATTTCATCTCCCTTCTTTAGTACTGTTCTAAATGTTTTAATGTTATCAATAACCATACTGTTACCCTAAAATTTCTGTAAAGCATCTTTTTAATAAAGAAAACTATTGTATAATTTCTGTCCGTCCGCAATTTTTCTGTCCGCCCTCAGATCTTAAAAATAAATGTTGATCATCCACCCTGCAATCATCAAACAGCCAAATTGCAGCCCTTTCCATTTTATTTAGGTTGTTCATAATCGTGCATCTGGCAAAATGCCTTGGTTAAAGAATTTACAGCATTATACTGACACCACTGAAAGATAGATTTGTATTCGGTGGCCTTGACTATGCTAGCGGCTACACAGAAAACTCGAAAATTTTAAATTGAGTTACTAATAGCCACTTCTTTTCCAATGCCAGCTGTCTCTGTCTAAAATGTTAATTTACTAACAGCCACTTCCTTTCCAATGTTAGCTGTCTCAGTCTAAATTGTAAATTTATTAATAGCCACTTCCTTTCCAATGTTAGCTGTCTTTGTCTAAAATGTAAATTTACTAACAGCCACTTCCTTTCCAACGTTAGCTGTCTCTGTCTAAAATGTTGAGTTACTAATAGCCACTTCCTTTCCATTGTTAGCTGTCTCTGTCTAAAATGTAAATTTACTAATAGCCACTTCCTTTCCATTATTAACTAAACAGTTTAATCTCTCATTTTAATTCCCAGATCTAACCTGCAAGCACATCGAAGGCAATAACGAAGAATTACCATTCAAGACAAATGGTGACCCAGTAAAATAATACGTATCAAAGAAGTATCAAAGAAATGTAAAACATTGTAAAACTTCAAAGTCCCAGCTACTCTGACCCCCCACTTGGTAATAAGAGAACAAATTCAGACACAAAACTGGGGTAAAACTGTGTCGTAAACACAGAGTAGTTTGCACTGATAAGAAGACATAAAATGACGCCTTGCCTTAGATGGCTGTCGTCACGCGACGTTCCAGGATCGAGTACTTCGCTTTTACCTGGATGGCCGTCCCGTTCGCTGGAATGGGAATGTGACTGGAATGGGATTGGGAGTCATGACACTCGAAGACAGGCGCGACATTCCCAGGTATTCACCTTTATCGGCGCAAATTAGTTATATTATCATTATTACAGAAATGGAATGGAATATAAAATTTAGGCCAAGGGCCAAGCGCTGGGACCTATTGAGTCATTCAGCAGCTAAAAATAATGTTGAAACAATTGTTAGGAGATGCTGGAAAGTAGGATGGAATGAAGAGAATGTAAACGGGGGTACAGTAAAAAGACTGAAAGGGGTTGCAGCTAAGGACCGAAGGGATGCTTCAAAGAACCTCAAGTAATGCCTAACAGTGCACCGCGTGACGGTATTAATATTATTATTATTATTATTATTATTATTATTATTATTATTATTATTATTATTATTATTATTAGTGGTAGTATAAGTAGGAAATGTTCCCAGACCAGAAGGTCATACTCCTAAACAAGAAGGAAATGTTCCCAGACAAGAAGGTAATACTCCCAGACAAGAAGAAAATGTTCCCAGACCAAAAGAAAATGTTACCAAACCAGAAGGTAACACTCCCAGACAAGAAGAAAATGTTCCCAGACCAAAAGGAAATGTTCCCAGGCCAGAAGGTAATACTCCCAGACATGAAGGAAATGGTCCCAAACCAGAAGGAAAAGTTTCCAGACCAGAATGAAATGTTCCCAGACCAGAGTGAAATGTTCCCAACCAGAAAGAAAAGTTCCTAGACTAGAAGGAAATTTTACCAGACCAGAAGGAAATATTCCCAGACCAGAAGGAAATGTTCACAGACCAAAAGAAAACATTCCCAGACCAGAAGGAAATGTTCACATACCAAAAGAAAATATTCCCAGACCACAAGGAAATTTTCACAGACCAAAAGAAAATATTCCCAGACCAGAAGGAAATGTTTACAGACCAAAAGAAAATATTCCCAGACCAGAAGGAAATGTTCACAGACCAGAAGGAAATGTTCCCAGACCAAAAGGAAAATGTTCACAGACCAGAAAGAAATGTTCCCAGACCAGGCAGAAATGTTCCCAGACCAGAAGGAAATGTTCACAGACCAAGAGAAAATATTCCCGGACCAGAAGGAAATGTTCCCAGACCAGAAGGCTAGCTCCCCCATTAGCCAAATTACACAGCACGCTGCCTTACGCAGATTAATTAGTTCAAATCCCATTAGACCCCATTACTGTCTTTTGCTCACTCGTAATTATCGCGTTCCTGCCTCTCTCTTTGCTTTCTCAAACTAACCACCGCATTCTTCGTCCCGGAAAGAGATGGCGCGATGAAATCTCTGGAATTTCACCTTGCAATTATCCGTAATACCAATTCATTACTTTGCGCAACACAGGCGAGATCTGATTATCTACTAAAGCTAAAAGGGCAGTGTTTTCTCCCTCTGTGCTCAAGGGTTTTTTATTTATTCCTCTCGCTCTCTAAAAGTCATTGTCTCTACCATTTTGTATTCTAAAAATCTAGTTTTACATTGATCAATGGTCTCATTTTTCTATTCCGAAACACATTCCATATTTTTTTCCTCCAAATATACTTACAACTTTCCATATGATAATTCTCTCCCAAAACTCAATTTTCAACCTTCACACGTTTTTATATTTATCTCTCTCTCTCTTTCTATTTCTAAACACTTTCTCATAAGCAAATTTTGTACCTTTCAATTTAGTTTTATATTTAATAGTCTCATTTTTTTCAATTTTATAATTCTTTCCCAAAATTCAATTTTCAACCTCTTACACATTCTCTCTCTCTCTCTCTAAAATCTCTCAATTCATTTCTCTACCTTTTTGTATTCTAAAAATCTAGTTTTTACATTGATCAATAGTCTCATTTTTCTATTTCCTAAACACTTTCCATATTTTTTCCATTCAAATATACTTAGACCTTTATGTATTCTACTTCTCCTCCCAAATTTCAAATTGTCAGCCTTCACACATATTCCTGCTTTATTTTCTCTCTCTCTCTCTCTCTCTCTCTCTCTCTCTCTCTCTCTCTCTCTCTCTCTTGCTCTCTCTCCTTTTTGTAATTTTCTAATATCTTTTAGTATTCTAAGAATTTGATTTCATTTATCAGTAGTCTTATTTATCTATTTCTAAACACTTTCTGTATTTTTTCCATTCAAATATACTTAGACCTTTATGTAATACTTCTCCTCCCAAATTTCAAATTGTCATATACACATATTCCTATTTATTTATCTCTCTCTCTCTCTCTCTCTCTCTCTCTCTCTCTCTCTCTCTCTCTCTCTCTCTCTCTCTCTCTCTCTCTCAAAAGTAATTTTCTCTACTTTTATGTATTCTAAGAATTTAGATTTACATTTATCAGTAGTCTTACTTATCTATTTCCTAAACACTTTCCATACTTTTTTCCTTCAAATATACTTACACTTTTATAAATTCTAATTCTCCTCCCAAAATTCAATTTTTCAACCTTCACACATCTTCCTGCTCTCTCTCTCTCTCTCTCTCTCTCTCTCTCTCTCTCTCTCTCTCTCTCTCTCTCTCTCTCTCTCTCTCTCTCTCTCTCAAAGTCATTTACTCTGCCTTTTTCTATTCCAAGAATTTAGTTTTACATTTATCAGTAGTCTCACTTCTCTATTTCCTAAACACTTTCCATACTTCTTCATCCAAATATCCTTACATCTTTCCATAATCTAATCATCTATTTCTTCCCTAAAACTTGATTTTTCTACCTTCAAGCATTCACGCCATTTTAACACGAACCCCCTTGCCAAACGTTTGGGGTTGACCATCCCCAACAACCTCAACCCCACCAGGCTTCAAACACACCCCCCTAAAACCCCATCCCATCCCAACAGCCAATGAGACTCGGAGTCCGGACAGTGAAACCCTTTACTTGAATCAGCAGAAGCGAGGCCGTGACACCTCATCATTAATATTGCATGACAGATAATCACTGCCCAGCACACAAGATCTTTCGCAGTGGACCTCTTTCACCTAACCTTTCCCTTTCACCTGACTTTTCTCTTCCATTTCTCCTGCAATTCTCTTCCATTTTCATCTGCCTTTATCTTTCATTATCATCTGCCTTTTCTTTTTCACCTGCCTTTCTTTTTCACCTAGCTTTCTCTTTCATATTCACCTACCTTTCACTTTCACCTGCCTTTCTTTTTCACCTGTCTTTCTCTTTCACTTTCACCTGCCTTTCTTTTTTTACCTATCTTTCCTTTTCACTTTCACCTGCCTTTCTCTTCCATATTCGCCTGCCTTTTCCTTTCACCTGCCTTTTTTTCATTCTCACCTACCTTTCTTTCTTTTTCACCTGCCTTTCTCTTTCTTGTTCATCTGCCTTTCTCTAACACCTGCCTTTCTTTTTCATCTGCCTTTTCCTTTCATCTGCCTTTCTCTTTCACCTGCCTTTCTCTTTCATTTTCACCTGCATTTCCCTTTCACCTGCCTTTCTTTTTCGCCTACCTCTCAATTTCACCTGCCTTTCCCTGCCATCTGCCTTTTCCTTTCACCTGCCTTTCTTTTTCACCTGCCTTTCACTTACCTTTCCCCTTTCACCTACCTTTCTCTCTCTTCCCCGTCTTACGCACCTTTATCAATTCCAGCCTTCATCCATCACTTTCGTACACGTGACCTTCCCACCTCCCCACCCCGAACACCCCAGCTCCCACAAGCTATGACAACTATCCATCCACCCCCAGCCCCGCCCCCCGTCACCCTGCCAAAATAAGATGAATTATGCTTTGCCTAAAAAGGGCTGGATAATGGCTATTTAAAATTTTCCTTTATTAGTCTAATGAAGCACAGAGGGGGCACTCAGTTTCAGTACTATTATTATTATTATTATTATTATTTTTATTATTATTATTATTAGCTCCTTATTACATTGATAATTGGGAATTTCTCTGGAATATCATTGTTATTATTATTCATGACCGGCATGCAGTCTTATACAACGAGCCACAAGTCTATTCATTTGCACAGCAAATTCAACATACATTGTCCAGTCTATATTAATAAAATAATATTATGGCGTTCATTAGAAAAATCTTAATAGTTTAATAGTTCCATTACTTTATTATTACTATTATTATTTTTTATTTTATTTTATTTTGCATTCGTTTGAAATTCATCGTTTATTTCTTAAAATCAATTTGTAATGAATGAAAATTAGTGGCATGATCTTTCCAAATTAGTTATTATTATTATTATTATTATTATTATTATTATTATTATTCTTATTATCTGAAGATGAACCCTATTCTTATGCACCTCTACAGGGGCCACTGTCTTGAAATTCAATCTTCTAAAGAATATTATTGCGTTCATTAGAAAAACCTTTAGTTTGAGTTCCATTACTTGACTTAAGCACACCGTCCTTAGTTTGTTTCTTTTCTTTTATTTTTCATTCGTTTGTTGTCGTTTATTTCTTATTTGTAATAAATTAAAATTAGTGTTGCTTATTAGTTATTCTACCTAATGCATCTGTTCTTAACCATTCTTCTTTCTTCTTCTTTTAATCCTTTGGAAGCTTCAAATTCATGCCAATGGCCCCTTTGGTGGGCTTGTTCCATACGACTAGGGTTCATCTTCTGAATAATTCTTCTTCTTCTTCTTCTTTTTTTCCCATTTGTATGGGGTAAGCACGATCCAGCCCTCAAAGGGAAATTGAGAGTAAAGAAGGTTTGAAAGGTGTAACAGGGGAAAGCCTCGCAGTTGCACTGTGAAACAATTGTTAGGATAATTTGGAAAGTAAGATGGAAGAAAGATAATATGAATGGAGGTACAGTGAAAGGAGTGAAACGGGTTGTAGCTAGGGACCGAAGGGACGCTGCGAAGAACGTTTAAGCAATGCCTACAGTGCACCGCATGAGGTGCACCGAGGGCACTAACCCCCTACGGGAGTGAAATCGTTATGAATGCCCCGTCCCCCACCGGCCCCCTTGAGAGTTCCTCAAGACACGGGGGAACAATTCCATCAGCGTTCAAACTCCTCTCGGAATTTTACGGGCTGCCCTATGAACAAGAGCCCGTGCTGGCATAAAGCCAGTCTAATAAAAAACAACAACAATGACTCCCTGTACAACGCCACACTGCTCCAATTCGATCGAGATTTCACGGAACCAACATCCAATCTGGGAGAAAAGTTCATTTTCATCGCCACTCGCACGAGAGAGGTGTTGCAACGGCGTGTCTCTCTGGCGACTTCGCAACACTGATCGTGTTTCGTTTTGCGTTTCGTGTTTTCGTTTTTCGTTTCGCGGTGTAATTTGGTTTTATGCTTGTCAACACATAATCATATCACAAGCCTCCGGCTGACAAATGTGACCTGGATTACCTCGAGAACAGAGGGCAGTATCTGATGCCAATCTATCTCTCTCTCTCTCTCTCTCTCTCTCTCACACACACACACACACACACACATACATATACACACACAAACAGCCAAACATAGATATTATAGGTGAAAAAACATGAAATGGTTCATATATATATATATATATATATATATATATATATATATATATATATATATATATATATATAAATATATATATATATATATATATCATAACTACATAACATAATATATACAGCCTGTATACACACATATACGCACACACACATATATATATATGTATGTGTGTGTATATGTTTATATAATTATATATATAATATATATATATAGATAGATAGATAGATAGATCTAGATAGAGATAGATAGACAGAGATAATTCATCACACTCTTGAAACTGCTATGCATTTCCAACTTTCTAAACATGCATACAGGAATGTCACATGCAGCTTCCCACTAACTGTACGTCATCCATCACCCAACTGTCATGAGAAAATTTTGATCAATGCATCCACTTCATTAACCTAAATTTAACATCTCTTTCACCAAACCACCTTTCACAATTCCAGTTCATTGCACCAGCAAATTCCAAGTACACAAAGACGAACAACTTGCGTTCTAAAATGAAAAACTGCAGTATCTGCAAAATTTTCGAAATTGAGATATGCCACCTATTGGGACCGTGAAACATTAACACATATGTTACTGCAGTTTCAGAATGATCCTTCAATGCTTTATTTAGGGGGGTCCCATTTGCAGTATCTGCAGAATCAGTAGTAAGGCAAGGGAAAACTGCAGTATCTACCATTCTTCTCAGTTTTGTATTTTTGCAGATACTGCAGTCTTCCATTTCAGGGCAGAATAGAATATATAATTAGGCCAAAGGTCAAGGGCTGGGACCTGCTAAGGTCATTCAGCGCTGAAACGGAAACTGACAGTAGAAAGGTTTGAAAGGTGTAACAGGAGGAAAACCTCGAAGTTTGCACTATGAAACAATTGTCAGGGGAGGGTGGAAAGTAAGATGGAAGAAATGTAAAATGAACGGAGGCACAGTAAAAAGAATGAAAGGGGTGGCAGCTAGGTTCCCTTCGAAGGAACACTGCAAAGAACTTGAGTAATGCCAACAGTGCACCGCGTGAGGTACTTACGCTCTATTAACTGTACCTTCCCGGCCCCCGCGACAAGAAAAAAATCTTCTCAAGTGGAACAAGTAATACAATTACATCCTGCCTTAACTTCTTAAAAAAAAAAAGTAGATGATGATGACGACTTGAAGTGAAGTTTCCCAACTGGAAAGTATCGCAACTTTATCAATTTCAACTTCTTCACGGGGAAGAGAATTGAAAGAATTGAACAACCTCCGCGTTACGTGACCTAATATACATTTAACTGCCTGCAAATGCAGAATCAATAGACGCTGATTCCTTGCTAAGTCATTTCCATTCTTCCTCGAAATGAGACTGGTTCGGAAAAATCTATAAATTACAAAATATGATGGGGCTTCAGTCAGTATTACACACACACAGACAGACATATACACACATATATACATATACATATACATAATATATAGATATAATATATGTATACATATATATATATAAATATATAGTGTATATATATACAATATATATATATATATGTATACATTATATATATATAGAGAGAGAGAGAGAGAGAGAGAGAGAGAGAGAGAGAGAGAGAGAGAGAGAGAGAGAGAGAGAGACAGCACTTTGAGACGACCAGTCGAGAAACTGACTCTGGCCAGGACATAAAAAAAAAAAAAAAAACTCTGATGTACGAACATAAATGCAGAAAGCTTACTGACGTCAATATATATATATATATATATATATATATATATATATATATATATATATATATATATATATATATATATATATATATATATATATATAATATAATTCACAGCATGAATCAACACAAAAGCATAAATCAATCACACACTTCCAGAAATCGACTCTGGCAAAGAGAACTTTCCAATCACTGGACCCACAAGAACAAACAAGTAACTAAAGATTGACCGAATTCATATAATGTATTATTAAAAGTGGTTCGAAGATCCGTGTCAGATGATCAATGTCTGGTCACGTTAGGCCACGAGATGAATAAGTCTTGGCTCAATTACTTCGATTAATGATAACTGAAAAAAAGTTTGTTTTAGAAGAGAATATAAAATTTAGGCCAAAGACCAAGCGCTGGGACCTACGAGGTCATTCAGCGCTGAAACGGAAATTGAGAGTAAAAAGGTTCGAAAGGTGTAACGGGAGGGAAACCTCGCAGTTGCAATATGAATCAACTGTTAGAAGGGGGTGGAAAGTCAGATGGAAGAAAGAGAATATGAACGGAGGTACAGTAAAAGGAATGAAAGGGGTTGCAGCTAGGGGCAGAAAGGGAAGCTGAAAAGAACCGTAGGTAATGCCTACAGTGCACCGCATGAAGTGCACTGACAACAATACTCAATAACACGAGGGACATAAAAATTTTATTTTTTAGAAAGTAATATGACCAAATCAGTCGAGATTTTAGTCCCGTAAGTATACATAATTACCGGGTGAAGCAAATCATAGGTATAAAAATTTTCTTGAAAGTAAATAGTCCAAGTAAGTTTTCAAAATACTAAACGCCATTGATAGTACTGCAATAATACGGGAAGAGATACCGACATTTCTCGTAATAATAAATGCAATCTTCATAATATCTCGCAAGAGTCTCATCTGATTTCTACCGATATCAGACTTCGACTGCGCCATTCGTTATTACGCAGTCCGAGATGTTAACAAAACTAAATGTTGATAAAACAGGCACGTATACACGAGGTAAGTGTATACTTACCTCATACACGTATGTATGAGGCGTATACGCATTGGCGTATCCATGGTCTTGCACACTACATAATAAAATGTGTCCAAGTAAATTCTATGTTAAGAAACCAGGGTATGTATACATAGGTATGTATACACCAGGTACGTATGAGGCGATTAAGCACTGGAGTATAGGTCTTGCACACTACATAAATTAAAATGCGTCCAAATCAGCTCTATAGTAATAAAACTAGTTATGTATACATCAGGTATGTATACACAAAGTATATATATGCCAGATATACAGCAGGTATGTATGAGGCGTATACGCACTGGCGTATAGGTCTTGCACACTATATAAGATATATCCTAGTCAACTCTAAGCTGATAAACCAGGTATGTATACACAGGTATGCATACAGCGGGTAAGTATACACCAGGTATGTATGAGGCGTATAAAACATCTTGCACACTATTTAATAAAACGCGTCTAAATCAGCTCACGTATCTAAACATAACTATAGATTTAATTTCCAGAACTGACGCAATTCTCGAGAAGAAAACGACAAATTGCATGCTAATCGTATGCAAGCACGCACACGTGCTTTCATTACAAAAAGGAGAGAGTAATATCATTATCACATCCCTAAAAAAAAAAATGTAAAATAAAAAAAAAGACTGTCGTGAACACACGGCATAAATAAAAATCAGTACAATTACGCAGCGAACCTTTCATAAGCAGGCGGCGTCGACTCCGTTTCCGGAACTGTTTTGCCCATTAATTAGCGAAACAATGACTTCATTGATTCTCTCTCTCTCTCTCTCTCTCTCTCTCTCTCTCTCTCTCTCTCTCTCTCTCTCTCTCTCTCTCTCTGTAGACATAGACAGATAAATATGCGATTCCTTCCTCAGAGAATTATTTTCTCTCTCTCTCTCTCTCTCTCTCTCTCTCTCTCTCTGATAGACAGATATATAGATAGACATGCGATTCATTCCTAGTAAGAATTAATCTCTCTCTCTCTCTCTCTCTCTCTCTCTAGACATAGATAGATAGACATGCAATTCATTCCTAAAAAGAATGACTCTCTCTCTCTCTCTCTCTCTCTCTCTCTCTCTCTCTCTCTCTCTCTCTCTCTCTCTCTCTCATTTATAATCTGAGTCACGTCCCATTCAAAACAGTTTTGAAAAGGCTCCTCACACACATACCCCAGAAAATAAAAGACTAAGTGAAAACAAATAGAAAACCGTTCCTTTACGCAAAAAGGCTCAAGCAAAGTCGCCACAGGTCCTCCTCCTCCTCCTCCTCCTCCTCCTCCTCCTCCTCCTCCTCCTCCTCCTCCTCCTCCTCCTCCTCCTCCTCCTCCGACCACAAGTCCTTTCACGTAAGCTTATCAATAGCCAAGCGAGGAACATCTTTTATGCGCTGATCGACCTACGAGGACTTTGTATACTGGACCAACGCTAAGCAAATGTTCCGAAAAGCGATACTCGGAAGCTACAGACACCATCGTGGAGGCCTTAATGATTATAACAAACTTTCCATCAGAGTGTAATGAACGTTAGGCTTCGGTGGTATAGCTGAACGTAATGGGTGGAGGAAAATAAGTTTACAAAGGCAGTGCCGTCAGGGAATCTAACAAGATTTGCTTGACCCAGTTTTAAAGGCAGGATTTTTTTATTAAGTTCAAGCTATGAAAAACGAGTGTTAAAATATTTTATCAAGTATAAGACGTGAAAAATGAGTGTCAGGAGATTTTTTCAAGTACAAGATGCTAAAAATGAAAGTGTCAAGACTTTGTCAAGTACAAGATTTGAAATATTAAATTGTCAAAAGATTTGACATGTAAGTGTCAAAAGATTTGATCAAGTACAAGATGTGAAAAATGAAAGATGTAAAAATTGAAAGTGTTAAAAGATTTTATATTCACAAGTACAAGATGTGAAAAATGACAGACGTGAAAAATTAAAGTGTCCTAAGATTTTATCAAGTAAAATATGTGAAAAATGAAAGGTCATATCCGAAAGAGGTTCTGGTTAAATTGAAGAGTTCACTCCACAACAGTAATGTCAAGGTTATAATAAAATACAAGGTACTGGGCACAAGACTGATGAAAACAAACAAAATTTTTTTACTTTTAAAGGATTAAAAATTCAAAACAGATGAATAGTAACTAAAAAAATTTTGTGTTAACTATTACGAGAATAAAAATTTAAAACAAGTGAAGAGTACACTCCCACAGACTTCAATCCAATTGAAGTGTTGATTGAAAAAATCATGTATGATAAAATCTAATTTAAATCTTAATCCCAGCGTTAATAGTCAAAGTTTCAAGAATCGCTGTCTTACCTAAAGAATTTTAAAACGGGTAAAAAATGAGTCGAAGTTTCTTCGGTGCAATCGAGTTTTCTGTACAGCGCATAATCAAGGCTACCGAAAACAGATCTATCTTTCGGAGGTCTCGGTATAATGCTGTATGCCCATGAAACTTTAACCACGGCCCAGTGGTGGCCTGGCCTATATCGTTGCCAGACGAACCATTATGGGTAACTTTGACCTTAAATACAATAAAAACTACCGAGGCTAGAGGGCTGCAATTTGGTATGTTTGATGACTGGAGGGCGGATGATCAACATCCCAATTTGCAGCCCTCTAGCCCCAGTAGTTTTTAAGATCTGAGGGTGGACAGAAAAAGTGCGGACAGAATAAAGTGCGGACGGACAGACAAAGCCAGCACAATAGTCTTCTTTTCAGAAAACTAAAAATCACTAAAAAATAAAGCACCATCACTTATTTAGCAGGCGAAATTTGACTCCAAAACAATGAAACAAACTGCCCACACAGTTCAAATATATCAAATTAACTGCAAATGGATTCACTGGTACGACCTCATAATTCCACATGAAAAATTCTATCAAAGAAGCTCACACAATTTACTATACCTCTGGGACAGGGAAATGCAGCGCGATCAAACTCATAAGAGTACAAGTCACTACTTCTGGAAATCAAGCCTGAAAGTACTTTATTAAACCTGAAACTACTTAGTAAGCCTGAAAATACCTTTAATAATATTGACTGATTTGTGGCTATCAAAACTGGCGTCACAACACGAAAGCCTGAAAGTACTATAATAAGCCTGAAAGTAATTTAATAAACCTAAAAGTATCTTAATATGACAAAGAACTTTAATGAGCCTGAAAGTACTTTAATAAGCCTGAAAGTAATTTAATAAACCTAAAAGTATCTTAATATGTCAAAGAACTTTAACAACCCTGAAAGTAATTTAATACGCCAGAATTTACTTTAAAAAGCCTGAAGGTACTCTTATATGTCCTCTTTGACTATGCACTTTAACAACCCTGTTAAGTAATTTAAGCTCCTATAAATTTACTTTAAAAAGTCTGAAGGTGCTTTGATGTCCTCTTTCGACTATAAACTAAGCCCTTTACTATTTATTATTATTATTATTATTATTGAAACAAGGCGACCCAGTAACAAGGCTATACTATCGAGAATTAAAAGCCACAGTAGTGTTGAAAATATTTTAACTCTATATATATTTTTAACACTACTGTAGCTTGTAATTCTCAGTATTATTATTATTATTATTATTATTATTATTATTATTATTATTATTATTATTATTATCATAAAGATGAACCCTTTTCGTATGGAACAAGTCTCACCAAAGGAGCCACTGACTTGAAATTCAACCTTCCAAAGAATATGATGGTGTCCATTTGAAATTAGTGGCAGATGGCAAGAAGAATTAGTATCAAAATGAGCTATTATAATTCTGGAAGATCATATTTAATTTTCTTAGGGAGACAGAAAGATAAACCAAAGCGGAGACGCATGATTGAAATTCACGTTCAAAATACAAACAATAGAACATGAAAATTAACGTGGCTTATTGAGACACTAAACAAAACTGGAATATACATTTCAAGAGGCAATTATTGTTATTATTACTAAAAGCTGAACCCTATTCATACGGAGCAAGCCCACCAAAGAGGCCACTGACTTGAAATTCAAGCTTCCAACAAAGGGGCCACTGACTTGAAATTCAAGCTTCCAAAGAATATCATGGTGTCCATTTGAAAGAAGTTACAGAAGGTAACAATACAGAAATAGGATGATCAGATAAATCTGAGGTGTATGACCTTCGGTAGAATCTTTTGAAACTTCGGCAAACTCTGCTGATTGATAGAAAAGGATAAATGCGAACGGAACACAAATACTAAACAAAAAAATGTTTTTGGCAATACGATAAACGTTCCTTCAGAAATGTTACGACGTTCATATTATCAGAAGCAATGCAGGAAGGAGTATTAGAAAGGAATGGAATGGAATATAAAATTAAGACAAAAGCACTGGGACCTATGAGGTCATTCAGCGCTGAAACGGAAACTGAGAGTAAAAGGTTTTAATTTTGTAACAAGAGGAAAACCTCGCAGTTGCAATATGAACAACTGTTAGGAGACGATGGAAAGTAAGATGGAAGAAAGAGAATTTGAACGGAGTTACAGTAAAATGAATGAAAGGGGCTGCAGCTAGGGGCCGAAGGGACGCTGCAATGAATGTAATGCCTACAGTGCGCTGAGTGAGGTGCACTGACGGCACTATCCCCGTACAGGGGGGTATTAGAAATGTAATCTTCAAGGAAAGATGAGAAATTACCTCCTGAAAATGCATCCTAGTGGAAAGCAAATGGAATCTATCTGAGACTACGAGAAAATCATTACCCCTTGTTTTGGATCAGTGACTTCTTACTACCATAAGTAAAGGAAGACATCTTGAATGACTATGTTTGGCTGATAAATACACAGCTATAACTGGGAAGTGCAATCACAAGGATGAACCTATTCATTTGAGGACTGCTCCTGCTAAATTCGACGGAAAGGAGGATTAAACACAAAGATTCGTGTTGTTTAAGAGAACGCACAGAAAATGGAAACGACGCGGTAGATTTAGCCCCAAACATTTACAAAATGGTTCAGATTTACACCTTATTTCGCCATTTTTTTTCCTTTTTTGTTAATTTCTGTTACTGGGGCATCGGTGCATGTTTAACAGAACTGGTAGTTTTGTCTGTGTTCTTTATCTGAATAAACAGACACACACACACACACACACACACACACATATATATATATATATATATATATATATATATATATATATATATATATATATATATATATATATATATATATATATATATATATATATATATATATATATATATATAATATATATATATATATATATATATATACATCTTCCGAGCAAGAATCTATTTCACGCGCAACGCTATACATTTACCTACATATACATATACATTTCACATGCACAAGTACACGTAACGCGAATATACGCAACATGAAAAAAAAAAACATACTTAGTAAATCACCAAAATACAGGTACTATTCCTGGCGTCAATTACAAGGAACTTTCACTTCTTTCCTTGAACAGATCACGTACTAAGGGGGGGAGGGGGAGGGAGGAACACGATCACGTAATTGAGACAGAAAATCTCATTTTTATAAAAGCTCTTCCGTCTGAAAGTATACTGTGATATATCGTGTGCAGCACTTATTATTATTATTATTATTATTTATTATTATTATTATTATTATTATTATTATTATTATTATTATTATTATTATTATTATTATTATTATTCAGAAGATGAACCCTATTTAATGAAACAAGCCCACAGGAGCCACGGCTTGAAATTCAAGCTTCCAAAGAATTTGGTGTCTATTCGAACGAAGTACCAGAAAGTAAATGGAAATAAAAGAAAGCGGAGATCAGTTGTTAGAAGAACAGATAAATTAACAAATTAATATACAAGTTAGTAAATTACTAAAATTCACGAAGAATTGTATTAGGGGCAGTAATGCAACATCTTAACTTGAACAAACGGAAGTTCCTATAGCGCGACATCCTTATTAGGGAAGCTGTTCCTCCACAGTCCTCCAACGGCGTGGGAATAAAATTATGAACTGGAGAGAGAAAACTATTCAATAAATGCTCTTCCGTCTAAAAGGATACTCGGATATACTGGGGTATGAAGTTCCAGGCTTATGACAGAAAATCTCAATTTAATAGAAGCTCTTCCGTCTAAAAGTATACTCGAATATACTCGATCTTGTGCTGACCTTAAAATGAGACAGAAAATCTCACTTTAACACAAGCTCTTCCGTCTAAAAGTTTACTCGGCTATACTGGGATATATCGCGTGCCAGGTTTAATATGACAGAAAAAATCTCGCTTTAATAAAAGCTCTTCCGTCTAAAAAATACTCGGATACACTTAGATATCTTATGCTGGGCTTAAAATGACAGAAAATCTCATTTTAACAAAACCTCTTCCGTCTAAAAGTATACTCGGCTATACATACATATCGTGTACCGGGCTTAGAATGACAGAAAAAAATCTCACTTTAATAAAAGCTCTTCCGTCTAAAATATACTCGGATGTAATAAGATATTTTGTACCAGCCTTAAAATGACAGAAAATCTCACTTAAACAAAAGCTCCAACGTCTAAACGTGTACTCTGACATATCGTGTGCTGAGCTAAAACACGGGAAGCGGGCCAGCTGACCAAAAAAAAGCAGGGACGAGAGAAATTGAAGCATAAGCACCTACAAATTGCGGTCATTCCGTGACGGAGCGTACTGACGGCATGCGATGGATTCGTGCATTGCCCAACTGCTTAGGCGAGACAAGGATAAAATGAATAACTGCTAATACGCATTAACAGACAGTGAAGGAATTAAAACTGCAACTTTACGACACTTCCTGGTCTCAAGTCTTATCCTGCGATTGAATTCAATCAACAGAAGGGATATGCAAATGAATGTAGGAATATGAGAATGTTGTTTCATTACCGGCTGGTTAACACCAGGATTTAAAATAGGAATGACTTTATTCTACTGTGATGAGGTATATTATATATATATATATATATATATATATATATATATATATATATATATATATATATATATATATATATATATGCCGTAATCACATTTGTAATAATACATATACACACAAACACGTTCATTATGTATGTGTTATATATATATATATGTATATATATATATATATATATATATATATATATATATATATATATATATATATATATATATTTTACATATATGTGTGCTGTATATATATATATATATATATATATATATATATATATATATATATATATCCATATATATATATATATATATATATGTAACAAATACACACACATATATATGTAAATATATACATATATATATGTGTGTGTGTGTAAGAATAGCGTAGAAAATAAAGACTTAACGAATTGCGAAAAAATCACACATAAAAAATCAAATCACCTTTTTTTTTTTAGATACGCACAGGCATACGTTATGTTCAATTTAAGTGTAAGACAAATGAATCATCGCTTTCACCAGCAAACTACAGTAATTCTTTTTCAAGTAAAGTCTTGCCTTCTCGAAATTAAATACCAAATAACTGACTCCTCTTCCAAGTAAAAATGAAAATTAGGAGAAAGTGGTTGATGATAGTTAAAAAATGCAATTACTGAACAATGCGTTGCAATCATCACTACAGGTATAACAACTGTACAATGTTAACAGAAATACTCGGTCATTACATAACTGATGGTCATTACAGAGAGAGAGAGCTGATAAGAGAGAGGAGAGAGAGAGAGAGAGAGAGAAATCACCCTTTCCAAAATGCAATATAAGAACTTTCACTACGTAACAGAGAGAGAGAGAGAGAGAGAATTCACTTTCCAAAATACAAAAAAAAAAATCGCTTTGTAAAACAGAGAGAGAGAGAGAGAGAGAGAGAGAGAGAGAGAGAGAGAGAGAGAGAGAGAGAGAGAGAGAGAGAGAGAGATTCACCCTTACCAAAATACAAAATAAAAACTTTCGCAACGTTAAAAGAGAGAGAGAGAGAGAATATTCACTTCCAAAATACAAAAAACTATCGCTATGTAAAACAGAGAGAGAGAGAGAGAGAGAGAGAGAGAGAGAGAGAGAGAGAGAGAGAGAGAGAGAGAGAATTCACCCTTACCAAAATACAAAAAAAAAATACTATCGCTACGTAAAAGAGTGAGAAAAAATTTCACCCCTTCTGGAAATACAAAAAAAAAAAAAACTATCGCTACGTAAGAGAGAGACAAAAAAAATCACCCTTTCTGAAAATACAAAGAAAGAGACTTCTGCGCAGTAGAAAAAAAAAAAAAATAAAAGGCGTGAAACCCCTTCAAACGAAGTGTCACGCCAGAATACCCAAGCTGTGAGGTTAATCCCAAAAAGATGTAATTCTCTGGATCTTAATTAACCTCAATCCATAATACGGTTGGTCGTTGCTAACTTCTCACTTTTTCATTTCCTCTTTTTCTGTTTAAGTCTGTGTAAGTCCCTAGACGTAGTTACCTGACGTAGTTACATGGCGTATTCACCTGACGCAGTTACCTGACGTAATTACCTGACGTGCTTTCATCTAAGCATAGATTAATTTACTTTCCACTCGATTTGCCAAAAGTACTAAACATGCAGGTTAAACAAATTAACTTGGTTTTAATCGGGAGAGAGAGAGAGAGAGAGAGAGAGAGAGAGAGAGAGAGAGAGAGAGAGAGAGAGAGAGATTCTATCAAACTATTCAGTTTTATCAATACCAACTCAGAGAGAGAGAGAGAGAGAGAGAGAGAGAGAGAGAGAGAGAGAGATTCTATCAAACTATTCAGTTTTATCAATACCAACTCAGAGAGAGAGAGAGAGGGGGTTCTATCAAACTATGCCATTTTATGAATACCAATTCTAGATAGAGAGAGAGAGAGAGAGAGAGAGATTCTATCAAACTATTCAGTTTTATCAATGCCAACTGAGAGAGAGAGAGAGAGAGAGAGAGAGAGAGAGAGAGAGAGAGAGAGAGAGAGAGAGAGAAGGGGGGGTTCTATCAAACTATGTCATTTTATAAATACCAACTCTGACAGAGAGAGAGAGAGAGAGAGAGAGAGAGAGAGAGAGAGAGAGAGAGTTCTATCAAAACAACGAAGCACGCAGGTTATGCAAATTAACCTCTTTTTAATTCCAAAATAATTACATGGCCCCTCACGGAGAAAATATAAAGTCAATTTTACTTCATTTTACATATCTGTCATCACTAATTCTCTTTTTATTTCATTATTACATTTTATTTTCTGTAAAAGAAAACTATTGTGCCGGCTTTGTCTGTCCGTCCGCACGTTTCTCTGTCCGCCCTCAGATCTTATACACTACTGAGGCTAGAGGGCTGCAAATTAGTATGTTCATCATCCACCCTCCAATCATCAAACATACCAAATTGCAGCCCTCTAGCCTCAGTAGTTGTTATTTGATTTAAGGTTAAAGTTAGCCATAATCGTGCGTCTGCAACAATATAGGCCAGCAACCACCGGGCCGTGTTACGGTTTTATGGGCCGCGGCTCATACAGCATTATACCGAGGCCACCGAAAGATAGATCTGTTTTTAGGTGGCCTTGATTATATGCTGTAGCGGCTGTACAGAAAACTCGATTGCGCCAAGGAAACTTCGGCGCATTTCTTACTTGTTTCTTTTACTACACAAATGGCTGGATTCCAAATTAAAACAAATCAAGTATTTTATAATTAAAAAGGATATCTGGAATGAAATATAAATTTAGGCCAAAGGCCAAGCGCTGGAACCTATGAGGTCATTCAGCGCTGAAAGGGAAATTGACAGTAAAAGGTTTGAAAGGTGTAACAGGAGGAAAACCTCGCAGTTGCAATATGAAACTAGTGATAGGAGAGGATATAAGAGAATACGAACGGAGGTACAGTAAAAGGAACGAAAGGGGTTGCATCTAGGGGCCGAAGGGACGTTGCAAAGAACCGTAAGTAATGCCTACAGTGCACCGCGTGAGGTGCACTGACGGCACTAACCCCCTACGGCAACAAGGATATATGGCAAAGGTCTGAACAATGTAACATATATATACTGTATTGTCGAGCAACAGTTCACGACAGCGATTTGGAATATTACCAGATTCGTAAAAACTCTTGGTAACTGTATTATTTAAAAAACTATAACAAATGAATATGAGAGAGAGAGAGAGAGAGAGAGAGAGAAAGCACAAAACAAAGAGGCCCACCACCACTGAGATACGAAACAGGCCCCCACAACGAGATTTCATAACAATGGCATAAATCTGAAGTAATGGGCCCACTGCATCCAAGCCTTGTCACGTGACCCGCGGCAATGGCGGACACTCGCGAGAGCATCGCAGATAATGATCGAAACATGTTTATGTCTTGGTTTTAATATCTTCTGAGTCCTACACCCACTGGACATATGAATTAGGAAAATCATGTTGGTAGGCCACTGCAGAAAATTGGTAGGCCACTGCAGAAATACTCGAGTACAAGTGGGCAAATTAAGCATTAGTTCATGATGTTTTACTTAAGATTGGGTGGTTTTAGTTTATAGGAATATAAATTTATATAAATATTGCAGTCGTTGTCATACTAATCCTCTCATGTCTTGAATGGCATTTAAACGCACTTCCTTTGCTTAAACACCATAAGCAGCACGTCGGCTCCAGTACACACACACATATATATATATATACATATATATATATTATACATATATATATATATATATATATATATATATATATATATATATATATATATATATATATAAACACACACACACAAAGCAACAAAGAGAGAGAGAGAGAGAGAGAGAGAGAGAGAGAGAGAGAGAGAGGCAACACAACCTTAAAAGAAACAGTCAGACCGTTTCCTGGAAAATTCATTTTCCTCTGTTGATATAAAGAATGAAATACTTAGCAGTCACTATACTGACGTGGGTAGCCGCCGCCCACCACCCCCCCACCCCGCCAGTAAACCTTATCTATCCTAATCCCTGTAAAGGTAAAAACCCTTTTTAAATTGAAAATATGTACACTAACAGACACACAAAGGTAATTTAAAAGTTAATTGCATGAAAACACTGAATAACAGGTTGTGTGTGTGTGTGTGTGTGTGTGTGTGTGTTTAACTTCACGTCCATCCCGGCTCAAAACCAAAGCCTTTATTTACTCAGGAAATTATTCCATTTAAGACATCAATGATAATAATAAAAACATAAAAAAAACTGCGGTCGACCCACAAGATAAATGGCCGTAACAACTTAATCTTAAGCTGTAAAACCCATAAAACAATTACTGCAATGTTTAACAAGGCAATAGCGAGCAGGGAAGGACTATCTTTGTACCGTATTTCTCTCTCTCTCTCTCTCTCTCTCTCTCTCTCTCTCTCTCTCTCTCTCTCTCTCTCTCTCTCTGCTGACCGGAAATGTACATGAGAGAAATCTATTAATGCCTCGGCCATGCGACATCTTGCTAATATATTAAAACTCATTCATCCTTCTCAATCAACTTCAGGGTTATATAAACAATAAAAAAAAAATGATACATTTTATCTCGTGGTTATTTTCTTTTGGGCTCTTGGTCCATTCCTTCTGGCCGTGGATCAAGGCCAAGGTGAGCGATTGTCCGAGAAGGAGGAGGAGGAGGAGGAGGAGGAGGAGGAGGAGGAGGAGGAGGAGGAGGAGGAGGAGGAGGAGGAGGAGGAGGAGGAGGAGGAGGAGGAGGAGGAGGATTGGTTATTGCAAGGAACGCGCTTGGAAAATTCAACTTTGATAGCAGGGACATTTTATTTATGTGTTGGCGTAAGTATTAATAATAACTGATGTATAGATACGAATGCCTGTAAATTGTTATATACATACACACATACATACATATATATATATATATATATATATATATATATATATATATATATATAAATTATATATATGTATGTATATGTGTGTGTACATGACACGTGCAAGTATGTATGTTCATGTACGGCAACCTAAAATAAAAGTCTATTATTTATCTCATTTAAACCAATAATTCTGTAAAAACAAATGCCCTCCACGACCATTTTCACGAGAGAGAGAGAGAGAGAGAGAGAGAGAGAGAGAGAGAGAGAGAGAGAGAGAGAGAGAGAGAGAGAGAGAGAGAGAGTCAGACTCTCCCCCGAGGATAAACAAGCAAAACAAAGTGAGAGGCCGAAACTCATTCTTAAATGGATGTGGCAATCCGCCCCCCTCCAAGAACAGACGAAAAGAACGAGGGAGGGGAGGAGGGGGGGGCGAGAGGGAAGGGGGAGTGGAAGGGAGGAATTAGGGAGGAAGTAGGGGGAAGCACAAACGAGAAAGGCGGAGTAAAGACTTGTGACCTCCCCAACCGCTCGTCCTTGACAAAACTCCCCTGGAGGAATTGGAGGAGGAGGAGGAGGAGGAGGAGTCATTTTCTTCCTCCTCCTCCTCCTCCTCTCCCTCTTTCTCTCCTCCTTTCCCTCTTCCGACTCCCCCTTCCCAGTCTCCTCCCATCTCCCGGGCCACCCTCCCCACCCTTTTTTCCCCCTCCGGGCCGAAAACCGAAAAAGCAGCGACGATGCAGAAAAAAAAAAAGAACAGTTCCAGAACCGTTCCAGAAGAGTCCAGCAGTTGCAGCTGACCTTTCAAGCTGCGCTTTCCGTGACAGGCCACCAAGTTCGGATTAACATCCTGCTGCCATCAAACCAAGAAGAAGAAGCCAGCAGGCAACCAATCCAGCCACCAGCAGCCTGCTACTGCTTTCACCACAGCAACAACTTCCAGTTTTTTTTTTTTTTTGCCTCTTGAATTGCACGCATAATATTTTTCTTCGGGTTTTCAGTATAACTTTCGCGTACCCGATTACCTACATAGGGCGGAAAGTATTGATTTGGCAACAGATTGATAAACAGCGTGGCTGGTTTTCATACTGTATGTGCATTAATTCATGAATGATTCGTCACAGTCAACTAAGGAATCGTGACAACGTTAACGGATTGTATTAATTCATGAATGACCATCACAATCAACTAAAGAATCGTGACGTTTACAGATTGTATTAATTCATGAATGACCATCACAATCAACTAAGGAATTGTCACAACATTTATACACTGTACTAATTCATGAATGACCATCACAACCAACTAGGGAATCACGACAACGTTAACAGATATGCATTAATTCATGAATGACAGTCACAGTAAACAAAGGAATCGTGACAAACTTTACAGATATGCATCAATTCATGAATGACAATCACAGTGAACTAAAGGAAACATGATAAACGATAACAGATTGCAAGATCAATGCAAGTGTAAACAATGCGAATACAAAAACACGTGTAAACAGGCAGCACGAATGTCGGAAGGAAGACAGGTCAAGGCAGGTCAAGGCGTTGCATTGCACTGGGCGAATGGAGGGGAAACCTTTGTCGATTTTAGTTCCAGAAAAAGTTTTTTTTTTTCTTTTTTTCACAATCATTCCGATGTCACAAACCGATTTCACTATTGCACACTGTTCTTAACCTAAAGTAACTCTACAATCATGATTTATTTCTGTTGTATTTTCACCATTTTTGTTATTAACAAGGTTAATGTGAATAAACAACTATTTTCTTAACCTAGGATAACTTCACAAACATGATTTTTCTATTTTATTGTCACCATCTTTTTTAATAACTGTTGTGAACACACAACAATTATCATCAATTTCCAGTTTCATCCCTTCAGTTTCCAGATATCTTCGTATTTTTAAAATTCACTAAATTTTGCTTCAATTCTTTCCGTGTATTTTCAGACTCAATTCGGATGAATACAAGTCGTTTTCACAGTTTTCAGATTATTAATATGAAAAGGTGTTCCATGAAAACTAATATCCAATTAAAAAAAATTGTATGCAAAAACTCTAAAAAACTATAAGCAAACACTTTGAAAAATTGTAAGCAAAAATTTAAAAAATTGTAAGCAAAAATTTTTAAAATTTTAAGCAAAAATTTTTAAAAATTGTAAGCAAAAATGTAAGAGTAAACAAAAGTAGGGCTACTATGCAGCAAAGTAAAAATTATTCCAAAAACAAAGGAAAAAAACAAAAAGTAAACAAGAACATTCCAAAAAGGGACAACAAAATACCGAAGGCGAGTCTCGAGGGAACCACAAGGGCACAAAAGAGCAAACGAATTCCTGAATTAATGACAATGAACAGTTTAGGAGAATGAGCTAATAGGAGGAGGAGGAGGAGGAGGAGGAGGAGGAGGAGGAGGAGGAGGAGGAGGGAGGAGGAGGAGGAGGAGGAGGAGGAGGAGGTGGTTAAATGAAAGAACGTTTGAGCAACATAACGACAAAAGCATCCAGAGAGAGAGAGAGAGAGAGAGAGAGAGAGAGAGAGAGAGAGAGAGAGAGAGAGAGAGAGAGAGAGAGAGAGAGAGAGAAACCATAAAACAAATTAAAAGCATAAAAAGGAAAACGAAAGCACAAGCTGAAATGGAAAAACAGAACTCAGTGACACAACTAAAGGTCACACGGGGAGTGGGGGGGCTGAATGCACCACCTCCACCTCCGCCACCACCACCGTCAGGATAAAAGCAAAAGCAGAAAGGACGCCGCGAGACACGAGAGGAAGAGAGAGAGAGAGAGAGAGAGAGAGAGAGAGAGAGAGAGAGAGAGAGAGAGAGAGAGAGAGAGAACACAGACACACACACGACACGACTAGCCAACACCGAGCCGCCAGCCACTACTGCTTCTGCTGCCGCCGGGATAGTGGCGTATAGTGCCACCGTCGGGCCCGGCTGATCGTCACTCTGGCACTGGTGGTGTGCGAGGGGCCGAGGGCCAGCCCTTGCCTGACCTTACACCACGCTAGACACACACACACACACACACACACACACTGAGAACCCAATCGCAACAGCAATTGGAGAAACGTTTATATAAAAAAAAACGTTATCTTCGTCGTCTTCTTCAGGGATTATTCCTCAAGATCACACGATGGCTGTGCTCGTTCGGCCTTTTGAGAGGAAACGGAAAAGGTGCCAGTAAATAAAAGACGTCGTGGCATAAAAAAGAAAGAAAGAAAAGTATACTTAGTTTAACAGACCACTGAGCTGATTAACAGCTAACAGACGTCCTAAAAAGAGAGAGAGAGAGAGAGAGAGAGAGAGAGAGAGAGAGAGAGAGAGAGAGAGAGAGAGAGAGAGAGAATGTCCTGACATTAAAAAGACAGGACAGAGAGAAAGAGAGTAGCAGACGTCCTGACATAAAAAAAGAAAGAGAGAAAAAGGGTAGCAGACGTCCTGACATAAAAGAGAAAGAGAGAAAGAGAGTAGCAGACGTCCTGACATAAAAGAGAAAGAGAGAAAGAGAGTAGCAGACGTCCTGATATAAAAAAAGAAAGAGAAAAAAAAGAGTAGCAGACGTCCTGACATAAAAGAGAAAGAGAGAAAGAGAGTAGCAGACGTCCTGACATAAAAGAAGAGAGATTAGCAAACGTCCTGACATGAAAAAGACAGAGAGAGAGAAAGAGAGCAGCAGACGTCCTGACATAGAAAAAAGAGAAAGAGAGTAATAGACGTCCTCACATAGACAGAGAGAAAGAGAGTAGCAGACGTCCTGATATAAAAAAGAAAAAGAGATAGAGAGCAGCAGACGCCCTGATATTAAAAAAAGGAAAGAAAGAGAGTAATAGACGTCCTGACATGAAAAAGAAAAGAGAGTGACAGACGTCCTAACATTAGACATTAAAGAGAAAAAGAGAAGAGAGCAGCAGACGTTCTAACATAAAAAGAAAGCGAGAAAGAGAGTAGCAGACGTCCTGACATTAAAAAGAGAGTAACAGACGACCTGACATAAAAAAAGAAAGAGTAGTATACGTCCTGACATAAAGAAAGACAGAAAGAGAGTAGCAGACGTCCTGACATCAAAAACAAAGAGAAAGAGAGTAGCAGACGTCCTGACATCAAAAAGAAAGAAAGAGAGAGATTACCAGACATCCTGACATAAGCAAAAATAAAGAGTAGCACACAGCGATTGAAATCTTCCTCGCAAATAAACTTGCAAAAATATGCAAACTATAAATAAATATTTAGGTCTGTAATCAGACATATTCCGGTTCAATACAGCCCGTGTTTCATATGACAGTCACAAAATATTCTACTGCGTTATTGTTAATCATTAGCAATTTTTTTTAAACAATTAGATTATTTCAATAAAAAGTCAGTAATATATATTAAATAAAAATGTGCCAACTTTTCATATGACTGTCAGAATATGTGCTATTGCATTATGGTAAAGTATTAGCATATTTTTCAAACAATTAGACTACTTCAATAAACAAGTAAAAAATGCGCCGAAGTTTCTTCAGCTCAATCGAGTTTTCTGTACAGCGTATAATCAAGGCCACCGAAAATAAAGCTATCTTTCGGTGGTCTCGGTATAATGCTGTATGAGCCGCGGCCCATGAATCTTTACCCACGCCCCGGTGGTGGCCTGTCCTATATCGTTGCCAGATGCACGATTATGACTAACTTTAATCTTAAATAAAATAAAAACTACTGAGGCTAGGGGCTGCAATTTGGTAAGTTTGATGATTGGAGGGTGGATGATCAACATACCACCTTGCAGCCCTCTAGCCTCAGTAGTTTTCAAGATTTGAAGGAAGACGGACGGACAACGCCGGCACAATAGTTTTCATTTACAGAAAACTAAAAGAGAAAGTCATTAATAATAATCTCTAAGCAATAACAACGTAGATATAACAGTGTCAATACCAAAATGTTAATCCCTGTTCACGCAGCGATGCAAAATAATCAATAAGGCGATCAATACAGTCAACATCATATTGCAGTGGTGCTCGGGGTCGATATAGTTGAATAGGGTGGATATTTAACACACGGGAAATGTTAGGGTAAATAATCATTACATTCAAGTATTTTGTCCGTTGCATCGTCTCACTTCTAGATAACATATGGAAATGCAGATTTCAGATAAGGTTTATTATGGCTAACCTCTCTCCTCTCTCTCTCTCTTTCTCTCTCATGTATTCAGAACAAGACATCAACTAACTTCTAAATAACATATGAAAATACAGATTTCAGATAAGGGTTAACTTTGGCTATTCTCTCTCTCTCTCTCTCTCTCTCTCTCTCTCTCTCTCTCTCTGAGACGAAATCTCGAGCACTTCGAAGAACGACGGTTTTCCAGCCACCGTTCAAAATAAAAAAAAAAAAAACAATACGCTCTCTTACGGAAGAGAGAGAAAAAAAGCTATCTCCTTTAATCCTTTGACTAGTACTCGTCGTCTTCTTCTTCTTCGTCAATCCTGCCTTGTGGTACCAAAGGCAAAGGGTTGTCCATCTTCTTCTTCTTCAATCCTATCTTCTGGTAGCACAAGACGAAAATGAAAAGTGCCGTCCATCTTAGTTCTTCTTGTTCTTCTTCAATCCCACCTTGTGGTACCACAAGGCGGAATGGCAATGGGTCATCCATCTCCTTGTTTCTTCTTCTTCTTTTTCTTCTTCTTCAATCCTACCTGGTGGTACCACAAGGCGAAAAGGTAAAGGGTCATCCATCTTCTTCTTTTTTTCTTCTTCTTCTTCTTCTTCTTTTTCTTCTTCTTCTTGCTGAATCCAACCTTGTGGTACCACATGACGAAATGCAAAGGGTCATCCATCTCCTTGTTTCTTCTGCTCCTTCTTCTTCTTCTTCTTCTTCTTCCTGAATCCAACCTTGTGGTACCACAAGACGAAAAGGCAAAGGGTCATCCATCTTCCTCTTCTTCTTCTTCTTCTTACTGAATCCAACCTTGTGGTGCCACAAGACGAAAAGGCAAAGGGTCATCCATCTCCTTGTTTCGTCTTCTTCTTCTTCTTCTTCTTCCTGAATCCAACCTTGTGGTACCACAAGACGAAAAGGCAAAGGGTCATCCATCTTCGTGCAGAGTAATTCG
>NC_089792.1:4686575-4724075 GCF_040412425.1 Macrobrachium rosenbergii | reverse complement strand
TATAATGGCGATAGTGATATATATCATATATACAATATTTCATATATAAATTACCAATTACTAAATTACGTTTATATATATACATCATATACGTAATTATTTTATATAATACAGTTTCTCACCAGAAGCTTCATCGACATAGAAAAAACACCTTCTCTAAATCAAAATTTAAAATTTTCCTGACAGCAAATAAATAAAAAAATTTATTTACATACAGTAATTTTAATATTTTAAAATGCCAAACAGCCTAGCATTTCAGTCACAGTAATTTGAGAATAACTCAAAAGAAAATTTTAGATAATGAGCGCACTTAACCTGACCGAGTTCGAACCCACGATTTTCAGGATAAGTAGTTAATCTTCGCAAGTGAAACTAATATTTTAAAGTATAAAATTACCAATTACAAAATTGGGTTTAAGTATCGTATACACATCATATATATAATTATCTGTTACAGTTTTCTAGAAACTTTATCGATTAGATAAAGACACCTTCAGTAAATGGTAAATTGTTTTTTTCCTGACGTATAAATAAAACATTCAGTAAAATTTAAGTTGAGCCATTTTACATATTTTAGAATGCCATCCGGACTATCTTCCAATCACGAGAGAGAGAGAGAGAGAGAGAGAGAGAGAGAGAGAGAGAGAGAGAGAGAGAGAGAGAGACTGCAACTTCCCCAAGTCGAGGCATTCCGCAAGGCCAGAACCACTTTCCGCAACCTGTAATATCCGGGGGCCATCATTTTAACCCTCGGACGGGGCTTTTCCAAGTCTTCCACACGATCAAACGGTCAATATTCCCTTCTGCTCGGCTGCCAAATGAGCAGTTACGCCGCAATTAACGAGATTGCTTAATCACCGCGTACTGGACGGGGAACCGGGACGATGATGAGGCGTAAGCCAACGGTGGTGAGTCCATGTTTTACGAGTGGTCAGACTTCTTTACGCCAAAGCATGAAGTCCCGACACAAAATGAGATGATTTATTAATTCAAAAGGAAATAAAGGGACTTGAAGTGCTGACACAAAATGAGATGATTTACTAATTCAAAAGGAAATAAGGGACTTGAAGTGCTGGCACAAAATGAGATGATTTACTAATTCAAAAGGAAATAAAGGACTTGAAGTGCTGACACAAAATGAGATGATTTACTAATTCAAAAGGAAATACAGGACTTGAAGTGCTGACACAAAATGAGAAGATTTATTAATTCAAAAGGAAATAAGGGACTTGAAGTGCTGACACAAAATGAGATGATGATTTACTAATTCAAAAGGAAATAAAGGACTTGAAGTGCTGACACAAAATGAGAAGATTTATTAATGCAAAAGGATATAAAGGAGTTGTTGAAGTCCTGACACTAAATGAGATGATGATTTATCAATGCAAAAGGAAATAAAGGGAGCTGAAGTCCTGACGCAGAATAAGATGATGATTTATTAATACAAAAGGAAATAAAGGACTTGAATTTGATGCAGCAACAAAACATGAATGAAATGACACATCAAGGTTCTGTCATCTACAATAGCATCCAAGAGACGGTTTTCTGATAGTTTTGTTAAAACCAGAGCTTCTTGTGGAAAAACACACACTGGGATTAATAGAAAGCTTAAAGTTTTCCCCTCAAATGAGCGTGGTCTCGTATCAGGTGAGTTTAGATGAATTTCAGGGTTTAAATGCAGCTTAGGAATAAAATAGAATACAATAAGGAATTTAGGCCAAAGGCCAAGCGCTGGGAACTATGAGGTCATCATGCACTGAAACGGAAACTGACAGTAAAAGGGTTTAAATGGTGTAACTCTCTCTCTCTCTCTCTCTCTCTCTCTCTCTCTCTCTCTCTCTCTCTCTCTCTCTCTCTCTCTCTCACTATATGTATAATATATTAAAATATATATATATATATATATATATATATATATATATATATATATATATATATATATATATATATATATATATATATATATATATATATATATATATATTATATATATATATATATAATATATATATATATGTATATATAAATTAATTATAAATACATAATATATATAAAAACATATATATATATAAATTATATTATAAATATATATATATATATATATATATATATATATATATATATATATATAAATATATATATATATAAAGATATATATATATATATATACAATATATATATATATATATACATATATATATATACATATATTCAATAATAAATCTAATAATTTTCTATTTATACTTATCTGTAGTTTCATGAAATTAAATTCTCTCTGATTTCTCGAAACAATTTAGTGAAGTCGTTTCTTGGCCTTAGAGTTATAAATAGAACTTTAATGGGGATTTGTACCGGCATGAACAAATACAGTTTAGCTAAGAGAGAGAGAGAGAGAGAGAGAGAGAGAGAGAGAGAGAGAGAGAGAGAGACTGGGATGTACCACAAATGAACAAGGAAAGAACGTGACAAAGAAACAAAACATAAGTCAGCTTGTGGGGATGAGAGTAGAATAAAGAGAGAGAGAGAGAGAGAGAGCTCAAACAATGAAATGAATTTTTGAGGAGTGAACATAACATGGGGTCTAGTCAGCTCAAACAATGAAATGAATTTTGAGGAGGGGGGAGGAGGAGGAGTCAGGAGGAGGAGGAGGAGGAGGAGGAGGAGGAGGAGGAGGAGGAGGAGGAGTGAGGAGTGAGGTAAAGGAACCGCTTGCGTGTTCCAGATATCGTGGAAGATTATGGAGGAATCGGTTGTTACATATTTTGTATTGGAGTGGATGGAAGATGCGGTTATCTTATTGTCTGGTAAGGAAAATTCCCTTTAACAATTTTGGGATTGAATAATACACTTTAATACGTGATGCGTTATGCTTAATTCGGTCTTTTTTTTTTTAACAAACTGGTTTTTCTAATTTCGTTATTCTTTTGGCTTTATTTATTTCACTAGATGATGATGATGATAATAATAATAATAATAATAATAATAATAATAATAATAATAATAATAATATTATTATAATTATAATTATAATAAAATTATTTTTTATCATTACCATTATTATTATTTTTATTATTTTTATATATTAAATTATATAAATTATATATATATTATATATATATATATACATATAAAGATCCTCTCACAACTGCTACAGTGAATAAATAAAACTAACAAGGATTATTATTATTATTATTATTATTATTATTTTGCATACAAATCCTACCACAACTACTTCAGTGAATAATTAAACTGGCAAGGAATCATACGGGTTTCAGTACCACAAAGTTTTCCATTTACCGAGTTATTAAAATGAAAACTCAAGAAATAAAAATCAGAAATATGGCATCACACGAGAGATAAACCAATTTATTGATTGCGTGACTCTAATTTATCCCGACTCAATAGAAAATGGGATATTTTTGTGGGTAACTGAAATTTCCCGAGTTTTCTTAGCTGTCTTTGTTGTTGAAGGTGGTAATCGGATCGTTTCTGGCTGATTAAAATATACTCCCAATAATATATGCTATTATCACATTATCAACATATCTCTACAGTATTTTATGAAGTTTTATAAAGTATTGCTTTGGTGTCCTTCCTTCTTAAATACGTTAAAATTGCTAACACATGGTAAATATATATATACATGTATATAAATGTATATATATTATATATATAATATATCTATATATACATATGTGTGTACATAAATATATACAAATATATATATATATACATATATATACACAAAAATACATGTACATACATACATATATATTATATATTATTTTTTCGTTATGTTAAATAAAGGGAAAGTGGACACGACATAATCTACGCTGCGATGGATCTAAATGCTTCTCTTAAAACCATGCAAGTTATGTTAAATATTTTATATATAATACGCATTAACAATTTAATTATCCAATATCAAGATCATTTATATATATATTTAAATGAGTGTTCAAACACTGGACCAACAAACTGTGTGTGTGTGTATGTATAAATATCCATATATAGTGAACACAACATTAAGCATTAACACTCCAATTCCTTCCTTACATTTTGTATATTTATTTGGTCAAAATGAATTTTGGGAATTAAGTAATGGAAATAGATGAAGACAATAACACGCATCGGTAACAATTTAATTATCCAATAGTCAAGATCATTTCAACGCGGATAAAAAATATTTCAAATATGAGCCGGATTCTAACAGTGGACCTACAAATTAAAAGTGTTGTCCTTTGGGGAAAATAAGCCCATCTTTGTCACATCTCAAGACCAGTTCACATTTAGTTGCATATATCTACTTCCAAGAAAATGAGAGAGTTAAATAAAATATCTTTGCAATTCCTGATGGTTTGTTGACAAATTGAAGGAGAGCTTGCCATAGATCATTTAATCAAATAATCTCAGACAATTTGGCCTGTTAAGCTATCTCATTTGGTTTCTTTTTCAGTTGTGATTTCATATACCTTGAAATAAAAATTTTTTTTATTTGTGGTAGATGTGTAGAAGTTTCATTTGGCCCTTACAGAGAGAGATAAGAGAGAGTAGAGATAGAGATTATATACAGACATTATATATAGGGCATATAGTTTATATAAAATATATATTTTCCAAGCCCTAATTGATTCCATGTTTACCGTTGACAGCCTAATTGCTGGGAGCCCATGGAATGCCGGCAACTCTCTTCGGCCATAGATCATTTAATCTTAAAAATATAAACTAAAATCTCAGCTATTACAAAGTCTTTTTAATTTGGCCTGTTATGATTTCAATCCTCTTAATATCAAATCCTAGGACTCAGTACAAAGGGTTAGCCCTCTTATGACATCAAGCAATTTTTTTATGTTTGTGGTAGATGTGTACTGAAGTGCGAATTGATTGTTAGGGGGCCAGTTATAGAACTTCAAATTATCTAATAGTTCTCAAATATATACGCCAAAAGATGTAAAACAGAAATGATTATAGAAATTTAAAATATCCAAAGTCCCCAGTTCTTCGCTTCCTATCTTTGAATCTCTTTTTATTAAACTACTAGTACCAAGATTATAAACTACCTCAACATATATATATATATATATGGAATTCTTTCTTTATGTATATACTTTTATATACAAACGGTAACGGTCTTCTTAATTTTGTCTTTCTTTTGTATAACTTTTTTATATTTTGATTGTAATTTTAAGTATAGTCTGATTTTATATTTATATTTTACTTATTCCAGCTTTGATAATGAGACAGATGTCTTGAAATAAGCAAATATATATATATGCCGTTATTATGGACGTCTTCCTCTGCCCTTTGTCCTATATATATTTATATACACATGCGTATATTTATGTATATATAACTATATGTATATAGATATATATATATATATATATATACATATATATATTATATATATATTTATTGAGTTACAATTTATGTGGATTACATGTCTGACAGTCACAAGACCTTAAGGGGGCATTCAATGGTTTAAAACCTAAATGATTTTTCAATTAATTTCAACTCATTTTAAGCACTACAGTTGATTGCTACAAACTAAACTAACAACATGAAAGTTCGTGAAGGCTTCTACTGGCTTCATTACTGAGGCGTATATTTTCCCTGAAACAATATATCTCAGCAACAAAGCATCTACTTATAATTATTGTGATAAATTAGTTCATTCAAGCATCCGTCAACAGAGACGAGATCAAAATACAACTTTTATACCTTTGCAAGCTTGATGGAGCGCGGTACGCTGCGCTGGAACCCGGCATTGCCCGTCACGTCTCCCCTACCCTACCGATCCGCTACTTACCCCGGACCAATACATCACATCACAATTCCACATTTGACACAACTCAGGTCATTCTTGGTTAAGAAGTGATAAAAGCAGACAAAATATTTTATTCTTACGCTTAAATCTCACAATGTATCTTGTACAAAATCAACATTATTATGTTACAAGAAACGAATCCCCCTTTCAAAGCTACGAACGAACTCAGCAATATCATAAGAAAACAAGTAAAAAAATGCGCCGAAGTTTCTTCGGCGCAATCGAGTTTTCTGCGCATCGTATAATCAAGGCCACCGAAAATAGATCTATCTTTCGGTGGTCTCGGTATGATGCTGTATGAGCCGCGGCCCGTGAAACTTTAACCACGACCCGGTGGTGGCCTGGCCTATATCGTTGCTGGATGCACGATTATGGCTAACTTTAACCTTAAATAAATTAAAAACTACTGAGGCTAGAGGGCTGCAATTTGGTATGTTTGATGACTGGAGGATGGATGATCAACTTACAAATTTGCAGCCCTCTACCCTCAGCAGTTTTTAAGATCTGAGGGCGGACAGAAAAAGTGTGGACGGACAGACAAAGCCGGTGCAATAGTTTTCTTTTACAGAAAATTAAAATTATGGCAAAATACCTGAAAACTAAAAACTATTCGTTAATTATTATTATTATTATTATTATTATTATTATTATTATTATTATTATTATTATTTTATTCAAAGATGAAGAACCCTATTCATATGGAACAACCCCACGTGGTGCCACTGAACTGAAATTCGCATTACCAACGAATATCAAGTTCATCCGAAACAAGCACCAGAAGGTAATAGGAAATACAAAAAGATCAGATCATTTATTACAAAAGGGAAAATAAGTTAACAAATGAACAGACAAATGAATAAACAAACAGATAAAAACGTAAGTAAATCATTAAAATACAGATAGAAATGTCTGAACTTTCGAGGTTCCAATCGCGCGACATCCTCAGTAGGGAGGCCGTTCCACAGCCCAACGACAGCGAGGCACATTTACTGCCTATTGGTGCTTTGCTGGTCAGCAAAACTGGTCGCTCTCGGCAGGAAAAGGGAATCACGGATCAATTGTGAAAGATCTCTGTTAAAAACCTCCTTAATCTATGTGTAATAATAATGAATAATAATAAAAAGTAAACGATATAATCTTATAATGACCTAATCTACTAATTTCCTAAGGTGCATTTTACAAAAACATTTTGAATGTTAATGACTAGGTACTGTGTATGGTTACGGATTAAAGAAATTTGTTATTGAACATATGGTGAATGTTGTATGATGAACATTTGTATAATAAAAATATAAAAAAAAAAGAAAACACAAATTTAAGACAGGCTTAAAGTGATGTACTAAAAACAATTTGAGGAACATCGTTACAGGAAATTCCACGTAATATTGTAATGCTGTAATTGGAGGCTATGTGTACTGTACATCAAACATTTTTAAATAAAAGATAAATACAAAAAATTACCCCCAAAGGGCCACATACCTCGCCCCCCTCCTGCCCCCTCCCCTACCCCACCCCATGAGTTGCTCCTCCATTGCTGTCATAACACTCTTAGTTTATGGACACGCCAAACACGCACTGCCCAAACCACAGCTTAACTTACACGTCATCAGCAATTATCACACAAACAATATCCTTACTTTCGGCTTCAAAACATTCGTAACTTCTTTATCATTTCCACCAGCTGGATTTCATACAGTTTTGGGGTACGGTTACACAGTCTCCTCTCTGAATATGGTCATAATATTATTTCTGTCATCATCCTCCGGAAATGTTTATTGTATATTTTTTTTTTTTTAACATCTCGCTGCAAGAATGCTGCTGCTACACACAGCCTGCCGGCACAGAGAGCAATAAATTCCTTGGAATAAACCTAACCGCCATATATATATAAAAAAATATATGTTCATTTTTATATGACCCTCCTCCTGGCATTCTTTACTTAGTTCTATATATATATATATATATATATATATATATATATATATATATATATATATATATATATATATATATATATATATATATATATATATATATATATATATATATATATATATATATATATATATAAATTTCTGACTCACATCAGGATCGAACCCAGGTCTTTCAATCGAAAGACGAGACCGCTGCCAAGCCAACCAAGCCACACAAGTCACTGGCGGCGGTCTTGTCCTTTCAAATGAAAACCCCGGGTTCGATCCTGATGTGAGTCAGAAATTTATTTCTGTTCCACACGTGATTGTGTGTTGATTATTTATTTATATATATATATATATATATATATATATATATATATATATATATATATATATATATATATATATATATTACATTACGAATAAATACATTATTAACACGTGTTGTTTGTGTAAGCTATATGCATTTTCTTCCATCCAGCTTAATTTGTTATAATATAAACACCATTAATTTTATTTATAAAGCAAAACTAAAATATTGTATCTTCTGTAATAGAATACAAACATGTGTGTTATGTAATGTATATGATTTCTTACAAGCTTGTTGACAATATAAACACCATTATTTTTATATATAAAATATATATACACACACATATATATATATATATATATATATATATATATATATATATCATATATATATATATATATATATATATATATATATATATATATATATATAATATATATATGTGTATGTGTTGTAGGTATGTATATATGTATTGTATGTGTGTGTGTGTGTAAGTATACGTTCACATACATAAAGCATACAAAGAGAATGAGCTTACGTGGCGAATCTCGTTCTCAAGGACGAGAATTTCCATCAACATAAAGTGCAAGACATTAACAAAAAAAAAAAAAAAAAAAAAAAACTGCGCAATCATCATCATCAGAAGTTCAAATCCACTGACTCATCTTCCTTCCTTCCTTCCTTCAATCCTTCCAAACGAGACTAAGAACAAATTTGGGCTTCCGCTGACGGCAACACTGCGGCGTCATTACTGCGCATGCGTAATCTTATGACCCATAAATACGGCAGTTAGATTCAATGCCCGTAATGGCCTCGCCTCGAGAGACGAGGAGACGTAATGACCGGGGTAAATGTTCCCGACCTCAAAGTCAGGAGACTCATTTCTGTGAAATGACATTTCTTCTGGAGAAGGGAATGTACTTGAAATTGGATTGACAGGGATGGAATGGAATGTAAAATTTAGGATAGAGGCCAGGCGATGGGACCTACGAGGTCAATCAGTACAAAGGTTTGAAAGGTGCAACAGGAGGAACTCCTCGCAGTTGCACTACGAAAGGATTGTTAGGAGAGGGTGGAAAGTACGATGGATGAAAGAGAATATGAATGGAACAGAGTAGAATTGAATTAATAATTTAGACCAAAGGCCAAGCGCCGGGACCTATGAGGTCATTCAGCGCTGAAACGGAAATTGACAGTAAAAAAGGTTTTAAAAGCGTAACGGGAGGAAAACCAATTGTTAGGAAAGGGTGAAAAGTAAGGTGGAAGAAAGAAAAATATGAACGGAGGTACAGTAAAAGGAATGAAAGAGGTTGCAGCTAGGGGGCCGAAGGAAGGCACGCTGCAAAGAACCTAAATAAGTAATGCCTACAGTGCACAGCGTGAGGTGCACTGACGGACCCACCCCACTACGGAGGAAACTGAAAGAATGAAAATTTCAAGACACTTCAGTAAATCATTTTCGAGCTCTGACGATTCCTGTCTTATTTCCGACACCGTTGATGGCAGATCTCAGAAAGATGAAGTATACCTTAGTTTCGAATTATTCTAATGCGCACTGTACATGGTGACGTCCAATTATATGATTATAATAAAAAATAAATTCTAAGAAATAATAAAAAAAAAACAAAACTGAAACTGGTAATCCGTAAGATTTTTTACTCATTGCGAGCCTTCATTCTAAGATCCAGAACAATAATGCCGGTAATTTTCAATGTTCAAACATTGCTGAGTTGTTGACCGGTGAAAAAGATTTAATGATCCTTGTTTCAAAAAAAATAATCAACCACCAAAAATTTGTCTGATGACCAGATACTTCCCTGATTTAATGAGGGTATTCTAAATTTAATATTGATTCTGATGACCAGGTGGAAATGATTTAATGAGTGGCAAAAAGAATTCTAAGCAATAACAATACAAACACTGCTGATGACCCAGTAGATTTAATGAAGGTATTCTAAACATCAAAAAATATAAAAATTGGTGGAGGATAATCCGTGTATATTCACGATTTGATAAGAAACATTAAGAAGTCAGTGGTTACCAGAACAGCAGAGAATATAATGTTTCAATATAGTATATGACTTTTATTTACAATAATCAAAGTTCAGTCATTGATTTCTATTATAAATTTAACTTTCTTGAAAATTTCTTAGATACATTTACCATATAATGCATTTATGAAAATTCTGTTTGAGCATTTAAGAAAATATAGTTCCTTAAGTACCTGGTATATGTTTTATTATGAACATAATTTTATAAATTTATATTTAATGGGCCATGGTCTGAAAAAGTTTGAATATACATATAAAAGCTTTTAGGCTGGCCTGAAGGATTATATTTATTTTATATAGAACCAACTGGTTATACATATATACATTATATATAAATTTCTATCACCAGAAATATATCTATATATATATATATATATATATAGCTATACATATCCAATGAAGAAAGTGATCCATTTTATATATAGCAATAACAATACAAAAATTGCTGATAATATTTAATAGGGTATTATATATTTATACGATATTTATATTTATAATGTATACATATAAAATTTTATTATACAAAAGATAAAATACGTTGAAAAGAAGAAGAAGGTTACATGCAACAATAATATACATATAATACATTTAAAATATATCTATAAAATATAAATATATAATACATATTCAAAGAAACATTAAGAAATATATATATATATATATATATATATATATATATATATATATATATATATATATATATATATATATATATATATATATATATATATATATATATATATATATAATATATAATTACATATATATTTATATATATATATATATAAAATATAATTATATATATATATAGATATATATATATATATATATATATATATATATATATATATATATATATATATATATATATATATATATATATATATATATATATATATATATATATATACACATCTAAGCACCACAACACAAGAAACGATGCTTGACGACTCTGATCGAATCTGGCGTTATCATCAAAACTTCCTCTCTCGTACGCACGAGTGATCCAGGCAGGACCCTCAGAGGCGCGCAATAAAAGAAAAAATATTTCCTCATCCATATTTACGACATTACCGTGACACGCAACAAACATTTTCGTATCGTAAGCCTCGTCGTTTACGATCCCGCGGCCATATCGCACTTGGACGACCCAGGAAACTTTATAAACTTGTCAATTGTATCCTGGAATTTTTTTTTTTAACTTAATTATTGGTTGGTTGCTCTGAGGCCCAAAACGATCACATCAGGTACAGGTAATCCTAAGAAATTGCTTCTTGAGGAAGTTACGAGCAGATTTCTCGATCAAAATCACGGGGAATCATCGTTATTGCCAAAGGGAACCCACATTCATACACAAACGCAGACATATACATACATACATAAATACAAATCTAAATACCTGACATCAGAATTGCTTCATATTTCTTGCATATGGATCTAAGGCTTTGTAGTGACAAGCTGATTATATATATATATATATATATATATATATATATATATATATATATATATATATATATATATATATATATATATAGCATATAATATATATCTCAACAAATAATGTTTACATATCCACATCATATCAAATATCTATATATATATAATACAAATATTTATATATGCAATATCAACATGTTTACATATATATATATCAAATATCTGTCCAACCTTTATAATACAAACATTTGTGCATATATAATATATATATATATATATATATACAACATAATTATAATATAGATACTTTTGTATGTATATATATATTATATAAATGTATATATATACATATATGTATGTATATATATAATATATAAATATATATGTATATATATCGTATAAATTTCTGACTCACATCTTGAACATACTGTCTAAGTAATAAAGAAATACCCAAACAGACTAAAAAAAAAAAAAAAAAGCAATCACAAAACGTAGAAACGAAAACACGGCCTTTTAGGCCTAATACCGACGTCACAGAAATGACAGCCTATAGGACTTATTTATAAGATCTGGCCGTTCAGGATGACAAATCTTTTCAAATTCCGGGATTATGGTGACCCACGAATATGAAACTCCGTCACGTGACCAATATGGAAGATCTATAAGTCATCCGAAAGCCTAAAAAAAAAAAAAAAACTTTGTATTTTATTCAAATTTCTACTAATAATAATGTTATTAGTATAGTTAGTATTACGTGACTAAGATGAAAGATCTATATTGAATAAGCTACCTTTGTATTTTATTAAAATAAGTTACTGCTACTAATAATGCTATTAGTTCATTAGGGCAATTGGGTAAAAAAAAATATAGAAACCGGGTAACAAATATGGAAACTGGATAAAAAATAGGGAAATTAGTTAAATAAAAATGGGCACACTGGGTACAAAATAGGGAAATTGGGTCAAACAAAAATAGGAAAATTGGGTAAAAAAAAAAAAAAACGGACATTTATCTTAAAAATTGGGAAATTGGAGAGAAATAGGGAAATTAGGTCAGAAAAGAAATAATGTACATTGGGAAACTAATGAGGAACAGGTTATTACAAGAATGAGTTATGTAACTACAACAGAATGATGACGTCATATTATTATTATTATTATTATTATCATTATTATTATTATTATTATTGTTATTATTCAGGAGATAAACCCCTATTTATATGAAACAAGCCTATAGGGACCACCGACTTGAAATTCAAACTTCCGAAGAATATGGTGCTCATTTGAAAGAAGTTACAGAAGATAATATGAAATATAGAAAGAAGATATCAGTCAATACGAAAAACAGATAAATTATTAATCAATAAACAAAAGTATGAATAAACTATTAAATTACACGGGGAATCGTTTTAGGATAGCAATCCACTGCATCTTCGCTTTAACTTTTGAGGGTCCAATAGGAAAAGAAATCTAGTTCAGGGTAGCTCATTCATCTTCCTAAATGAAATATGTTACACCTTTCAAACCTCTTACTGTCAGTTTCCGTTTCAGCGCTGAATGACCTCACAGGTCCCAGTGCTTGGCCTTTGGCCTAAATTCTATATTCACTTCAATTCAATTCGAGAGACTGAGCAAAGCAGAGAAATGTTTTAGTGCATCGCTGATTATGGGACCCACACTATTATTTTTCGATAATTTTACAAGTTAAGAAAATCATCGTTTTCTTTTATGCCTGTGTATCTTTTTGGTTAATTTCATTTCTCTGAATTGAATTGAATATAGAATTTAGGCCACATGCCAAGCACTGGGACCTATGAGGTCATTCAGCGCTGTAACGCAAAACTGACAGTAAATGGTTTGAAAGGTGTAACAGGAGGAAAACCTCGCAGTTGCACTAGGAATCAGTTGTTAGAAGAGGGTGGAAAGTGAGATGGAGGAGAGAATATGAAAGGAGGTACAGTAAAAGGAATGAAAGGGGTTGCAGCTAGGGGCCTAAGGAAGGGACGCTGCAAACATCCTTGAGTAATCCTACAGTGCACCGCACGAGGTACACTGACAGCACTACTCCCATTGCGTGGAATGAATAAATTACGCATGAGAAAGTCTACAAAAAAAGCTTTGAACCATCTAATAATTACAGGCATTAATTAACCTCGCTTCTTGTTTCCCCATTTGGCGTTTAGCTCAATGACCTATAAAGCTCCATCATTACGTTATTAAATTTATATTTATAGAGCAATGCCTTGCGGCCATCCATAAAAAGCTTAAATGTTTTGTCAAAGTTCCCCCCATTACTTCAAGTCAGGCTATGGTTTAGGTAACGGTACTTTTAACGGGGCCTTTAATGGTGGGGTTTAAAGGGACATGAGAGAGAGAGAGAGAGAGAGAGAGAGAGAGAGAGTTAAGTGCAGCAGTAATGAGGTGGGTAGGAATTTGAAAGAACACTGAAATGGAAGACAATGAAGTGATAAATTCATTTTATCATATAACGTAATTGAGAGAGAGAGAGAGAGAGAGAGAGAGAGAGAGACTTCCACTACGTAAAAAAAGAGAGAGAGAGAGAGAGAGAGAGAGAGAGAGAGAGAGAGAGAGAGAGAGAGAGAGAGCCTTTTAGAAAATGCAAAAAAAATACTTTCGCTAAGTAAAAGAAAGAGAGAGAGAGAGAGAGAGAGAGAGAGAGAGAGAGAGAGAGAGAGAGAGAGAGAGAGAGAGAGAATTCACCTTTTTCAAAATAAAAGGAAAAGAAAAGAGAGAGAGAGAGAGAGAGAGAGAGAGAGAGAGAGAGAGAGAGAGAGAGAGAGAATCTCACAAGAAAAACAAAAGCCATCCAGTTCCGTGTCTCCTCATAATCCTTTGACTAATAACAATAAAAAAAAACTGCCACCACAAAGACAGTGTGACACACAGAGAAGAAGGGTAAAAAAAAGAAAAAAAATTGACATCGTAACTAATTATCAATCAGAGGATTATCGAATGCTGTGACATTTGTACACGTACGGGGAAAAAAGAAATTCCACCTTGCTGTCATTTTCATGACAATTTATTGCTGTTACTACGCTGTTATTATTTTGCTGATGTTATTATCAGCACGGCTTTACTTTTACCATCTTCAGTTGTTATTATTATTATTATTTATTATTATTAATTACGTTATTGTAATTATCAGCAATGCTTTGCTTCTACCATCTTCAGTTATTATTATTATTATTATTATTATTATTATTATTATTATTATTATCATTATAAATCACATAATCGCATAAATCACTAAAATGGTGAAGAAATCCAAAATGAAGTGTAAATATATATATATATATATATATATATATATATATATATATATATATATATATATATATATATATATATATATATATATATATATATATATATATATACACATATATATATATATAAATATATGTATATATATAATATATATATACATACATACAGTATGTATATATATATATACATATATATATAGATAGATAGATAGATAGATAGATATATATATATATATATATATATATATATATATATATATATATATATATATATTTTATATATTTTTTTTTTTTTGAGAACCTGTTCGATTCTCCTTCTCAATCTTCATATACAGTATTTGCACAGACATCATTGTGGGCTTCTTCATCATCATCATCATCATCATCATTATTATTATTATTATTATTATTATTATTATTATTATTATTATTAACTAGAAAAACAAAGTAAAGAATTAAACCCAATTCAATACGTATTTCGACACGACCATAAATAACCCGATTTAACAAGGCTTGTCATGCAAACATGCTAATATATTACGGGGTTTACCAGGCGTCATTAATTACACTTTTAATAAATTACGGATTTATCCATTACAAGAAAAAAATGCCATGAACCCCCAAAAATTACATATGATTGATAACGATGATTATGGTGATTATAATGATGATTACGTTATATGCAAATCACATTGATGTACAGTTTTACTAAACAAGTAAATAAATGTCCTGAAGTTTTTTCGGCGCAATCGAGTTTTCTGTAGAGCGTACAATCAAGGTCACTGAAAACAGATCTATCTTTCGGCGGTCTCGGTATAATGCTGTATGAGCCGCGGCCATGGAACCTTTACTACGGCCTGGTGGTGGCCTATCCTGTATCGTTGCCAGACGCACGATTATGGCTAACTTAAACCTGAAATTAAATAAAAACTACTAAGGCTAGAGGGCTGCAATTTGGTATGTTTGATGATTGGAGGGTGGATGATCAACATAACAATTTGCAGCCCTCTAGCCTCAGTAGTTTTCAAGATCTGAGGGCGGGCAGAAAAAGTGCGGACAGAAAAACTGCGGATAGAATAAAGTGCGGACGGACAGACAAAGCCGGCACAATAGTAAACCAGTGAACTAGTTGGTGTTAACAAAATTGTAGTGAAAACGACGATACTGAAAAACAATAACTGACGAAAGCTTTTAGAGTAATTCCAAAATTATTAAAGCTGTAAAAAGCCGGCCATAGATCAATGAGAATAACAGGAATAATTCATAATTTATATAAAAAATCTGTTATGTGGCTTTTTGTTTCTTCACATTTTAATCTGTACATGGAATACGTTGTTAATTTCTTCCTGCTTATAATAATAATAATAATATTATTATTATTATTATATTATTATTATTATTATTATTATTATTATTATTATCTGAAATTCTAGCTTCCAAAGAATATGGTGTTCATTAGAATAAGTAACAGAATGTAATTCAGAAAGAAGAGAGACCACTTATCAAAAAAAAAAAAATACATCAACAAATTAACAGATAAATAAAAAACCTAAAAGTAAAAATTCTATCTACAAAAAAAAAGCATACAAATGGATAATCGAAACGAAACAAAAATATATCAACATATGATGAATGACGCTTCAAAAATATGAACATAAAAAGCTAATAATTATAAGAGAAATATACAAACACTTAATAAAAAAATACATTTATAAAATAGATCATAAAATTGTCACCGAGATCATCACCAGAAAATCTGAAGAAAAAAAAAAAACTTGTATTCCAACATTAATTACGCAGCTATCTTGATTACAATCAATAGTCACTATTGTAACAAAGACTGAGTCAAATAATTTTATAATTTGTATATATATATATATATATATATGATGTGTATACTTATTTATATATATCACATGTATATATAAATAAATACACACACACACACACACACACACACATATATATATATATATATATATATATATATATATATATATATATATATATATATATATATATATATATATACATATATCATATCAGTGCTTGTGAAACTAAACACGTCAATGAGACATTTCATTCAAATCACTTTCCAGGTTTGAGATTTATCACCAAACGAAGGTCACTTTAAAAAAAAATCATACACACACACTAAATAAAAAAACACATATATCACAATACCACCGACCAATTAAAAAAAAAACACTACGAATCACAATACCACCGACCAATTAAAAAAAAACACTACGAATCACAATACCACCGACCAATTAAAAAAAAAAAAAAAAACACTACGAATCAAATACCACCGACCAATTAAAAAAAAAAAAAAAAAACACTACGAATCACAATACCACCGACCAATTAAAAAAAAAAAAAAACACATACAAATCACAATACCAGGTTTGCGATTTACGAATCACAATACCACCGACCAATTAAAAAAAAAAAAAAAAACACTACGAATCACAATACCACCGACCAATTAAAAAAAAAAAAAAAAAACACTACGAATCACAATACCACCGACCAATTAAAAAAAAAAAAAAAAAAAACACTACGAATCACAATACCACCGACCAATTAAAAAAAAAAAAAAAAAAAAAAACACTACGAATCACAATACTGACCAATTAAAAAAAAAAAAAAAAAAACACTACGAATCACAATACCAATAAAAAAAAAAAAAACACTACGAATCACAATACCAACCAATTAAAAAAAAAAAAAACACTACGAATCACAATACAAATAACGTCAATTAAAAAAAAAAAAAGGTTTAGGAATGGGGACCAGAGGGACCAAAAAAAAAAAAAAGAACGAATCACAATACCACTAGACCAAGGAGGGCCAAAATAAAAAAAAAAAAAAAAACACTACGAATCACAATGATGACCAATTAAAAAAAAAAAACACTACGAATCACAATACCACCGACCAATTAAAAAAAAAAAAAACACTACGAATCACAATACCACCGACCAATTAAAAAAAATGAGAATCATTGTCTCCGACTAACATTTCAGGTCGATCTTTGCTGTCCTCACTCTCTCTCTTTCTCTGTACGTTTGGTGTCTAATGAAGTAAGACTCATTCACGCAACCACTACATATATAACAACAACCACTACAAATAACGTCATGGGGAGAAGGTTTAGGAGTGGGGAGGGAGAGGGAGGAGATAGAAGAAAACGGGAAGAACGACATGACGCTAATCTACTAGATCAAGGAGGGCCAAAATAAAAATAAAAAAGCGATAATAATCGTAACGACGAGGAAGGAAAACACTCGAATCGTCCGGTAATCTCGTGAATGTCCGATATAGGAATGAGTCATTGTCTCTCCCCCCAACATTTCAGGTCGATCAAACTCTCTCTCTCTCTCTTTCTCTGCCTCAATCTCTCTCTCTCTCTCTCTCTGCCTCAATCTCTCTCTTCTTCTTTCTCTCAATCTCTCTTCTCTCTCTCTTTCTCTCTCCATCTATCTCTCTCTCCCTCTCTATTTCTCTCTCCCCTTCTCTCTCTCTCTTTCTCAATCTCTCTTTCTCAATCTCTCCCCCTCAATCTCTCTCTCTACCTCAATCTATCTCTCTCTCTCTCCCCCTCTATTTCACTCTCTCTCTCTCTCTCTCTCTCTCTCTCTCTCTCTCTCTCTCATACACACAAACACAGGGGAAAGGGAAATTAGGAGGATTGTTGATTTACAGATCTTATCAGAATTAGGGGAGGAAATATAAAAAAAAAAACAGGGGACTTGTCATTATCGTCAAGATGCTATCGAAAGGATTCCGTGCAAAGGATCCACTATTAATAAGAAAAATAATTAATGTTTTTTTTCTGTATGGGTAAAGATTTTTTTTTTTTTTGTATGGATAATGTTTTTTTTATAAGGCTAAAAAGTCTTTTTTTTTTCCTGTGCGGAAAGAATGGTTTTTTATGTATGGATAAAGTTTTTTTTATGTATGGATAAAGTGTTTTTTCTGTATGGATAACTTATGTTTTTTATGTATGGATAAAGAATGTTTTTTTTATGTATGGATAAAGAGTTTTTTTTTTGTATGGATAACGAATTTTTTCTCAATGGATAAGAATGTTTTTTCTGTATGGATAAAGAATGTTTTTTTCTGAGTGGGTAAAATGTTTTTTTCTGTATGAATAAAGTATTTTTTTTCCCTGTATGGATAAAAATTATTTTTCTGTGTATGGATAAAGAATGTTTTTTTCGGATAAAAAAATCTGTGGGTAAAAAATGTTTTTTTCTGTTTTTCTGTATAAAGAATTTTTTTCTGTATGGATAAGTAATTTTTTCTGTATGGACAAAGAATTTTTTATGGGTAAATGTTTTTTTTTGTATGGATGTATTTTATGGGTAAAGAATGTTCTTTCTGTATGGATAGAATTTTTCTTTTACTGTATGGGTAATTAATATATTTTTTATATGGGTAAAGAATGTTTTTCTTCTGTACGGATAAAGAATGTTTTTCTGTATGGGAAAAAACAAAGAATATTGTTTTTGTACGGGTAAAGACTTTATTTTGTATGGATAAAGAATGTTTTTCTGTATAAGTAAAGAATGTTTTTTTCTGTAAGGACAAAGAATATTATTTCCTATATGGATAAAGAGTGCTATTTCTGTATAGATAAAGAATATTTTTTTCTTCTGTGGACAAAGAATGTTTCTTCTGGATAAAGAATGTTTCATTCTGTGTGGACAAAGAATACTTCAACTTAGACATTTTGACAATGGCAAGTCAGTATTGTATGAGCAAAGCCCAATAAGACAACACAGGAACAAGAGGGTTATGAGATTCTGGAAAAAACAAAGCAAAAAGAGAATTCGGGAGCCTGGTAGCAGAAGGAAAGATGATTACTTAAAATAAAAGGGTGATCCCTGAGATTAATAATTATTGAGGGATGAAATTAATCTTGGTAATAAACATTCACACCTAACGGAATCTTAGATTTCCTCTACGGAGAGAGAGAGAGAGAGAGAGAGAGAGAGAGAGAGAGAGAGAGAGAGAGAGAGAGAGAGAGAGAGAGAGAGAGATTTCATATCTATAACCAATAACAAATTCCCGTGGAGAGAGAGAGAGAGAGAGAGAGAGAGAGAGAGAGAGAGAGAGAGAGAGAGAGAGATTGTTTGAGAGAGACTGTTTCTGTTTCATATCTATAACCAATAACAAATCTCCGTGGAGAGAGAGAGAGAGAGAGAGAGAGAGAGAGAGAGAGAGAGAGAGAGAGAGAGAGAGAGAGAGAGAGAGAGATTTGCGAAATGACATTTCCCTAGTTGAAAATCAAGGCAACCCTCCGGAATGTCAAGTCACGCACGAAATCAGCTGACATCGAACGTCCTTAACCAACGACGTAATTTGACAGCTGTCAATCAAAGCCCAGCCAAAAACATTAACAATATACTCCTAACGACCACTTCACATAAGTCAGTTGTAACTCGTTCATTCATGGAATCACAATGTCTAGTATTTTCATTCATAAAACACCATGAAAAAATGTTTAACGGAATGGAATGGAATATAAAATTCAGGCCAAAGGCCAAGCGCTGGGACCTACGAGGTCAATCATCGCTGAAAGGGAAACAATAAAAGGCTTGAAAGGTGTAAAAGACGGAAAACCTCGCAGTTGCATTATGAATCAATTGCTGAACGGAGGTACAGTAAAAGGAATGAAAGCGGTTGCAACTTGAGGCCGAGGGGACGCTACAAAGAACCTTAAAAGTAATGCCCACAGTGCACCGCATGAGGTGCACTGATGGCACTAACCCCCTGAAGGATTCTTGTAAAATATAAAATAAAAAAAATGTATAAAACAGAAAAATGTAGTGACATCAAAATCAGAGAGATGAAGATATGCTACTTATATGTATTTCCTTCTTATGCAGTTATTGCTTTCTCTCTATCTCTCCATTTCTCTCCTATGTATCAGTATCGACAGCGGGTATCTCCTATTATTATCCTTGAGTTATTATAAGCCACATCCTTTGTAAAATATATAATTCAAACAAGAACTGAAAAATGTAGCCATCATTAATAAACACGAATAGTAAATAAATCTTTACCCACTTCTCTGCTTCTCTCCAAACGTCGTTCAAACTCGTGTACATACGAAAAAAAAAATACTAATACACAAGAGAAGTTACCAAGTTGTACCTTTCAAGATAAAAAAGATAAGAGTTACGTGACAAGGCAAAGTCATTAGCCAGTCCTCCTTAATAGACAGAAAGAGTACCGAATAATAAAATTCTTGCGTTTTAATTATTTTCCATTTTTCTATTTATTTATTAAACTGTTAATTTATTTTTCCTTTTTTGGTAAGTGATCTCTTCTTTCTGAATTTCCAGTTACCTCCTGTTACTCCTTTCTAATGAATCCATATTCTTTGGAAGCTTGAATTTCAAGTCAGTGGCCCCTTTGGTGGTCTCGTTCCTTACAGTGTTAATCTTCTGAATAATAATAAAAATAATAATAATAACAATAATAATGGCCCCTCAAAACCACCTATTTAAGGCCTTCATTTCATACGTGTTCTTAAGACCTACAAACGGAAACTGACTTTACCAATATTCCCTGGCCTTCAAGTCCATTCCCACCTGATATTCTGAAGCCATCCAAACTAGGTGTCTGAGAGTCACCTCGAGACGTAAGGTTTGCCGATAAAAATCCCTTCAATTGTGCGTCAAGGGGCAGTGTTACAAACAGCATACACTTCTGTAACTTTGTATTTATTAGTTCATTCATTTACAATCAAAACTAACCATTGGTGAATATGTGACAACGCCACTGTTACCAATCATGCAGATGTAGGCGTGTTTCGAAGATTTGTTTGTACAATACTGTTTCTTGAAGATAGCAATCAGCTACGCCCTAGTGCATACTTTCGATAACCTTGATTTTCTGTCATTAAACAAAGGTCAGAATAGCTTGAAATATCAGTAAACAAAGGCCAAATGCCAAGCGACTGGGATAGAATAGGTCATTTAGCGCTGAAACGGAAATTGACAGTATGAAGGTTTGGAAGGTGTAACAAAAAAAACGTCGCAGTTGCACTAAGAAACAAATGTTAGAGAAGGTGGAAAGTCAGATGGAAGAAAGAGAATATGAGCGGAGGTACAACGTCTACGAGAGATAATCAAGCGATGGCATGTGTCCTACGGGAAAAAATGATGCCCGGGTATTAATAAAAAAAAAAGTAAATAAATAAAATCATACATCAGGGCACATTTCCAAACGTGAACCACGACACACGCAAAAGCACGCTTCCGAAACAAGCACAAGCGCAATTTGGGATCGGCGAGATTCCACGTCTCTCTCTCAAATGGTACAAGGGGTTTTCGAAAAAAAAAAAAAAAAACAAAAAAGCAAAAAGGTGCCATGTCGTGATTGTAGGCAGGAAGATTACTCCTCCCAAGCAGCGTGACGGCCGTCCATTTTCCCAGATTATGAAAATGCGCCTCTCGGCCGAAAGTACAAGGAAAAATTACTACGGTCCTTTTCCTTTGACCTTGACACATTAAAAAAAAAAAATTCAGGTTAACGAAACATACGACAAAGGTCAGCCCCCCAAAAAAAAGTCGTGACTCGTAAAATTTTCCTTCGTTTTCTTCTTTTCTTCTTTTTTCGTGATTCCGTGTCACAGTTCGAGAGTAGATTATCTCTCGGGGTTTCGTGTAGCGGACGAAAGACCAAATGTCTTTGAGGTCTGAGTTGAGAACGGGGTACTCTTCCACAACCCCAACCCCCGTTCCCCTTGTCATCATTGGCAACTCAAATTTTTTGTTTCATATCTATAAGTAATAACAAATCTCCGTGGAGAGAGAGAGAGAGAGAGAGAGAGAGAGAGAGTTTCAGATCTATAGCCAATAACAAATCCCCGTGGAAAGAGAGAGAGAGAGAGAGAGAGAGAGAGAGAGAGAGAGAGAGAGAGAGAGAGAGAGGAGTTTCATATCTATAACCAATAACAAATCCCCTTGGAGAGAGAGAGAGAGAGAGAGAGAGAGAGAGAGAGAGAGAGAGAGAGAGAAGAGTGAGAGAGAGTGTCATTGCATTTAAAGGGTATTTGCAGCGTCCCTTCGGCCCACAGCTGCATCCCCTTTTTAGGCTGGTACCTAAACTCCATTCTCGCGCCCTTTCTTCAATCTTGCTGTCCAGCCTCTCTAACTATTATCTCTCAACTATTTTCTCTCACTCCCACCTTTTCATAAAGTAATCATTGACTTTCCAAAAAGGGCTTTTTTTTCAATATTATTCACTATCTAACTGAATGGCCTTAATTAATCAATTACGTCAAAATAGATCATAAAGGAATAATGACATCCAAAACTGGTTTTTAATATGATGGGACTTATAAGGTCACTTGAACAAATCAAAATTAAAAACAGAAGGTTTGAAAGCGTAAAAGGTGAATTTGCAGTTGCACTAGGCGAAACAATTGTTAGAGAGGGTGGAAAGTCAGGTGGAAGAAAAGAACATCAGGAAGGTCTAGAGGTAAAAGGAATGAAAGGGGTTGCAGCTAGGGGTGAAAACAGACTGAACAGACAATTGAGTACTGGAAGAAAGAGAATATGGACGGAGGTAGAGTAAAAGGAATGAAAGGGGTTGCAGCTAGGGGCCGAAGGGAGACTGAAAAGACACTTGAGCGATGCCTACCTACAGTGCACCACGTGAGGTGCACTGCCGACACTAGCCCCCCTCCGAAATCAAAATAGATCAAGCTATACCTCTAAGGCAGGTACAAGCAAACATATACCTGTAATTAAACTGAAAATACACTTAGCTCTCCATTGCAAAGGCAAGAAAACCCATTATCGTTTCTCGCAAGCAACTCAGCAAACCCTCCTGAAACTGCTTGATATCTCCCAAGATTAACAAGCACGCAAAAGCATATATTTAGCATAATTACCATAATTATTCTCTTCTCGTGTTGTACTCTGCGTTCGCGACTTTAAGACCAACGCTGGCCACTTATTATTGGGAGTCAACATTTTAGGTTTTCTTCGTCAACATTTTAAGTTTTTGTCGTCAACATTTCAAGTTTTTATCGTCAACATTTAGTTTTTACCATCAACATTTAGTTTTTATCGTCAGCACTTAGTTTTTTATTAACATTTAGTTTTTTATCAACATTTAGTTTTTATTGTCAACATTTAGTTTTTAAAATCGTTCAGTTTTTATAATCAACATCTAGTTTTTATCGTCAACATTTTTAAGTTTTTATCATCACCATTTATTTTTATCATCACAATTTAGTTTTTCTAATCAACATCTAGGTTTTTTAATCAACATTTACATTTTAATCATCGACATTTTAAGGTTTTATCATCAACATTTAGTTTTTAGCATCAACATTTAAGTTTTTATCATCAACATTTAGTTTTTAGCATCAACATTTTTAGTTTTTATCATCAACATAAAACACAGTAAGTTGTTTGGCATAATGGTCAACCTGGCTGCCTTTTTTAATATAAATTTACAACAATCCAATGAGTTGAGTAATTAAACAATGTAGGATATTTCAACTGGTCAATAACTTCCTGGATAAAATAAACTCTCGGAAAAGCTGTGACACTCTCTCTCTCTCTCTCTCTCTCTCTCTCTCTCTCTCTCTCTCTCTCTCTCTCTCTCTCTCTCTTTCACTTTCCTCAAACCCTTATTGATTACCATCTCCCCTGGCAAGCAATCTGGTCACCTGAGAGAGAAAATCAAGCGCTCCAAATTTCTACAAATATAGGACATTTTAATACAATGTTCAATGGATACTGAAACACTTGAATTAAAATCAGTGAATTAGACAGTACTCTCAAATTATTAACATGCTCCTGAGTCATCTCAAAATGAATGTGATTGCATATCATTATTCAGAAGATGAAGAGTCCTATTCATATCGAACATGCCCACCAAAGGGGTCTTTAACTTGAAATTCAAGCTTCCAATGAATATTATTATTATTATTATTATTATTATTATTATTATTATTATTATTAAAATTATTCAGAAGATGAACCCTATTCAACTAAAACAAGCCCACCAAAGGGGCCGTTGACTTGAAATTCAAGCTTCCAACGATTATTATTATTATTATTATTAGTATTATTATTAGTATTATTATTATTATTATTTTTATTATTATTATTATTATTAATCAGAAAATGAACCCCATTCATATGGAACAAGCCCACCGAAGGGGCCATTGACTTGAAATTCAGGCTTCCAAAGAAGAATACCGGTCGAATGATTTAGAACGGTTTTCATATTATCAAAAATAATTAAAGCCATGAGTGTGGGCAATGAAGACTCGAAGAAGCCTCTGTGTTCTGGCAGAGAGAAATAAGAATGTTCCATGTTATTTTAGAATGCCTTAAAAGAATTATGAGCTAGACATATATGACTGGATATCACTAATACATCCAATATAAACTTTCAAACCTGTCTATCTATATTTCCAGAAAAATATCTCTCTTCTAAGACCTAGTGATGAGGTCACTTAATCGTTATTAAACATCATTAAACGCAGATTATTAAACACTATTAAACGCAGATTATTAAACATCATTAAACGCAGATGATTAAATACCATTAAACGCAGATTATTAAACATTAAACGCAGATGATTAAATATCATTAAACGCAGATTAATAAGTATCATTAAACGCAGATTATTAAATATCATTAAACGTCTGATTATTAAACATCATTAAACGCAGATTTTATCAAAGATTATTAAACGAAGATTATCAATTATTAAACGCAATTATTAAACATCATTAAACACAGATCATTAAACATCATTAAACGCAGATCATTAAACATCATTAAACGCAGAACGATGCAAGTTCCCAAATGCAGAGCTGAGAACTCTCTCTCTCTCTCTCTCTCTCTCTCTCTCTCTCTCTCTCTCTCTCTCTCTCTCTCACATTAATATAATAAGTCGTCCCCCGTAGCTCTTCCTTGTGTGGGGTTAAACGTTTTCATAATTATCCCCAGGAGGGTCGCTCGTTGGTTCGATAAGGGGAAAATGAAACCCCGTTTCCCCTCCCATTATTAAAACAAAGATTTGTATTCTCACTTTCTGTTCGATTTACTGTTGCCAACTCGAGGTACTTGGCTGGGCTGGAATTGGAATATGAGGTCATTCGGCGCTGAAAGGGAAATGGAGAGGAAAGGAGGTTTGAAAGGTGTAACTGGAGGAAACCCTCGTAGTTCCACTAAAAAACACTTGTTAGAAGATGGTGGAAAGTAAGATGGAAGAAAGAGAATATGAACGGAGGTATACTAAAAGGAATGAAATGGGTTGCAGCTGGGGGCCGAAGGGACGCTGCAAAGAACCTTGAGTTATGCCTACAGTGCACCGCGTGAGGTACACTGCCGGCACTAACCCCCTAACGGGATCGAGGTACTCTCATTCACATAAACACGCTATCTGCTGCACGGCCATATGTATAACAGAAACCCCAAATTTACCTGATATCAAAACGTGGTTAAATAAACACACTGACTGGTAAAGAATGCATGGATGCTTCCCTACCATTTGACAGAATTAACGCATTCATCTTCCTACCACAATAAGGTTAATAGAAAGAAATATATTTCACAAAACCCCTAGTAATCCGTAGTCAATTGGCCAAGTGAAAGCCGTAAGGAGGTCTGCTCTAAGATATTCGCCCGTAGTTAACCCAGGTGGAGGCAGGCAGCTTTGTCTACCTTTGCCTTATTACGTCAAACATACAAAACAAGGCTAGTTAGGGAATTGCCGTAACAAGAGCAAGTACCATACCAAGACAGATTTTAAGATCCAAACGTCATCGCAGATTTGAATCATATTTTCCAAATTTTACAAGAGGATTTGGAGCCAAGACAGATTTTAATTATATTTTCCAAATTTCTCTCATACCAAGACAGATTTGAATTATATTTTCCAAATTTCTCTCATACCAAGACATTTGCCTCTGCAAAGTCAGCCAAGACAGTCAAACATACAATTTGAATTTAATTTTCTCATCAAGACAGGTTTGGGATACCAAAGTCATGCAAGACAGATTTTAATTATATTTTCCAAATTTCTTTCAAACAGAAATTAGTGTGACAATTTGAATTATATTTTCTTTTCATACCATGACAGATCATTGTCCAAATTTCTTTGACAGATTTGAATTATTTTCCAAATTTCTCTCATACCAAGACAGATTTGAATTATATTTTCCAAATTTCTTACATGCCAAGACAGATTTGAACTATATTTTCCAAATTTCTCTCATAACAAGACAGATTTTAATTTTATTTTCCAAATTTTTTCTCTGAATTATATTTTATTTCTCAAGACAAGACAGATTTGAATCATATTTTCCAACAAGACAAAAATATTATAAAAGAATATACTTTAACCATTTATAACTGGCATTCTTTACTTTACACCCTTCAATTCCCTTTGGCCAAACCCTTTAATTCCCTTTGGGTAAAGTACTGTACTTATGTGTCGTACACTTGAATTATTTTCATGCAGGCACTGGAAAAGAAAATATATATATATTTCTTTCAAGGACATAAATAAAGTAGAAAAAATTCTTCCGAAATTTTACAAGAACGCAAACGCCTTTTAAAACGTCCCATAAAGCACAAAAGCAAATCCTCTCTCTCTCATATAACTTCATGAAATAACACTTGAAAGCAAAATTCGTCCATTACGTGCTTGAATGACCCTTTATTTGAACTAAAGGAAGTCACGACAATGCAAAAAAAATATGTATATTATAATACATATATACATTATATATATACATGTATATATATATATATATATATAGTATATGTATATATATATATATATATATATATATATATATATATATATATATATATATATATATATATATATATATATATATATGTGTGTGTGTGTGTGTGTGTGTGTGTTTGTGTGTGTGTGTTTGTGTGTATGTGTTTGTGTATATTTTTATTCTAAAACGTTGATAAAAATGCTGATTATTCATCAGCGAAATTTAAATGAATTACCTCAAGGGAATATTTGGGAGCATGAATGTCTCCTCCTCCTCCTCCTCCTCCTCCTCCTCCTGCATCGCGTGCAAAAGCAAAGGGCCTGTTGAACTCGTAACAAAAAAAAAAAAAAAGAAACCTCAGGGGCTTCTAATTGCAGTTACTTAAAGCATTTACACTAAACATTTTCTTAGCATTGCGGAAATGTTTGTTCCTTTCGTGTTGGATGTGACGTCAGGACAATGTTTGTTTTCCTTTGGTCTAGACAAACATTTTTTTTTTTTTTTGCTGGGGACTGTCGTGATTTCCTTTAGCTGAAATAAGGGGATATTTAAGTGTGTAATTAATAAGTTTTGCTTTCGGGTGTTTTTTCATATAGTTATTTATATAAATATATTATAGATATATAATACAGATATATATATATATATATATATATATATATATATATATATATATATAAATATATATATATATGATTATATATATACAGTATATAATATAGACAGACAGATGTATAAAATATACATATATAAATGTTTATATATATACAGATATAAATGTGTATATATATGTGTTTATACATATACATATATGTATACAAATATTGATGCTATTCCCTATTTCGTTCAAAAATCTTCTTGAGTCCTGACTTTTTAGACGAATGTCCACCATACAAAAAAAAAATCTACCTTGTCCAGCACATAAGCTTTCTAACTAATGAGATCTAGAGTGCTAATTATAAGCAAAATTATTGAACACATGCAAAATACCAAAAAAAAAAAAACTTCAGATTACTTAGGCACTAAATTCGATGTAGTACAAAGTACAATCTAAAAACTTGAATTGAATAACACAAAACTAAATTTCCCCCATAACAAAGGTCCACTGGTCTAGTCTGAAAACGCAGCATCCCATGTATTTTGTCATGAGAATATACGCACGATATGTATATGGGCGCGCGCGCACACACACATATATATAAACATACATACTGGATATGCATGTATGTATACATGTATATATTTATATATAAATAAATGTATATATTTTAAAACATTATATATATATATATATATATATATACATACACACAATTATATACATAATATATATATACATATAATGTGCGTGCATGTGTGTGGACAGACTGATAAACAGAATGAAATGCCATACCTTAAATATCAATCAATATCTTGGCTATGCACTGCCGATAGAACGGCTAATTTATAATCCACAATGATAAATGGGTTAATTTATAACCCTCAAAAGCTAATTCATAACTAAGGAAAACTCACTGTCACAGAAAACCATTCTACCAAAACAGAAAACCAAACAAGCTGAAAGAGCCAAGAGGAAAGTGTACCTTTTCCCAGGAGAGAATAAGGGCCAAAATGCTTTGGGTCTGGAGAAGTTCCGAAATCGGGCTGGCGTCGGGAGTCGAGCCCAACCACTGTGCAGGCATTGGCCAACGGTTTCTTCCGAAGCTCCAGTTGCAGAAGGCTGGTTTATTCAAACGAGATAAGTCACAGCACGCTTGTGCTACTGTGATGCTCTTTTTGATTCGCAATTATAGAAATGACGAGGAGGGATATTTACAAAAAGGGATCAATATTTTACGTGGACAAAAGACGAACGCATGATGAACTCTTTGCACTTTTGTAATGGAGGAATAAATATTTTGAATGACCAAACAAAAGACGTCGGCACAATGAACTCATTTGCACTTTTCTAAAAAAAAAGGAATAAATATTTTACATGACCTGACAAAAGACGTCCGCATGATGAACTCATTTGCACTTTTATAAAAAAAAAAAAGGGAATAAATATTTTAAATGACCAGACAGGAGACGTCTGCATGATGAACTGATTTGGACTTTTATAAAAAAAAAAAAAAAAATTTTAAATGACCAGACAAAAGACGTCCGCATAATGAGCTCATTTGCTCTTTAAACTAGAAAGGAATAGAATCTATGACCAGAAAATAACGTCCGCATGATAATGGGGAAAACTTTATAAAAAAAATAAAGGAAGAACAGGTTTTACCTGACCAGACAAAATATTTCCCTACAATGAATTTTTTTATCTACGGTTTTATAAAAAAATATATGTGCATGGCCAGACAAAAGTTCAACTGTGTATACATTCATACATCATTTTTTTTACTAGAACACACATATATATAAAACATAATACATATATATTTATAAAACTAAATAATAAATATATATTATTATATATATATATATATATATATATAGATACAAATCCAAAATCTTTTTATTTAGGTTTTACAGCAACTGCAGCATGTTGCATATACACACAATATTACAACTTAGGAATACCCCAAATTGACCACAAAATTCATAATGCAAAAGTATTATATGAATATACGTTCATATGAAACTCTAACCTTAACAATAATAATAATAATAATAAAATAATAAAATCAAAATCTTTTCATTTAATAACAATAATAATAATAATAATACCAAAAGCACAAACAAAATTATTATGAGCATGTAAGTTCAGATTGAAACTCTAATCTTATAATAATAATAATAATAATAATAATAATAATAATAATAATAATAATAATAATAATAATAATAATAATAATAATACACCACACATTGCACAAAACAAAAACTTTTCAGAATCAAACCACAAAGCGAACAGTTTTCCTTGATAAGGTTGATTGATTTATGTCTCTAATAATAATAATAATAATAATAATAATAATAATAATAATAATAATAATAATAATAATATACCACCAAGCACAAATGAAATACTTTTCAGAATTACACCACAAAATCGAACAGTTTTCAACTTGATACGATTGATCGATTTATCTCTATTATTAAAACTGGCGTCACATCACCTCCTTTATAAGACAAACGAACGTTCCACACGAAAATAATCACTAATATAAAAAAAATAAAAAAACACAATAAAAACACGAAACACTAACAGCAGAAAATCAACACTTTCACTTTCTCTTGATAACCAGACGAAGAGAGAGAGAGAGAGAGAGAGAGAGAGAGAGAGAGAGAGAGAGAGAGATAAAGAGAAAGAGAGAGAGCGAGAGAGAGAGGGAGCACCGCCCCCGGAGATTTTCAAGAGCGCGACTATATGCCCCCGCTGACCTAGGGACTAGGGACGATTGGAGTCAAATTCCCCTGGTTAGGAAAATGCTCCTCTCACCAGACCTTCCTGGACAACCCACCCCCCCAACCTCTCAGCCCCCAAATCCTACTACCCCTGACTAGGCCCTCCAGCGCCCCCTTCCTCATTTCTCTCTCTCTCTCTCTCTCTCTCCATCAGCATTAAATCTGGTTTGTTCTCTCTCTAATTCTCCATCAGCATTAAATCAGGTTTGCTCTTATATATATATTTTTAACGATATCAAGTTTAAAATATTCTGTGTTATATACATTTATATAAATATATATAAATATAAATATATATATATATATATATATATATATATATATATATATATATATATATATATATATATATATATATATATATACATAAATATAAATAAATATCATATATATATATATATATACAAATATATATATATATTATATATATATAAATATATATATATATATATATATAAATTATATATGTATAGATATGTATTTATGTATAAAAACGCAATCCCATACGAAAATTAATGAATACAGATACGTGCATATTACTCCTAAAATAAAAAAAATAAGCTTATACATTATACATACCAAACCTCGAATATCTTACAACCCATGATGCACTTCCGTACGGCCGGGAGGACACAATGTGCCGCAAGATTGGGCAAGTCAATGAAAAAGGAAAAACATTACAGGCATTTACAGAGGGTCACAATACACTGGAAAAGTGATCCTACCCCTTTTTTTGGGGACATCAACATGCGATCACGGACTGACTCGGCCATGATGGCATTACATAAACAAAATAATATCCTCCCAATACTCGAATGATCCAGAGAGAGAGAGAGAGAGAGAGAGAGAGAGAGAGAGAGAGAGAGAGAGAGAGAGAGAGAGAGAGAGAGAGAAACGAAAAACTTCTTATCCGAATACTTAGAAGACAATATAAAATCTCAAAGGATGCCAAGAGAGAGAGAGAGAGAGAGAGAGACTTACATCTTATCTTCTTTTCGATCAAAAGCATTTCAATCTGAAAGAGAGAGAGAGAGAGAGAGAGAGAGAGAGAGAGAGAGAGAGAGAGAGAGAGAGAGAGACTTGCTAGCTGCTCTTTAAACAAAAGCATCCTAACCTCCTAAAATGGAGAGAGAGAGAGAGAGAGAGAGAGAGAGAGAGAGAGAGAGAGAGAGAGAGAGAGAGAGAGAGAGAGAGAGACTTACAGCTACTCCTCCCTGATCAAAAGTATTTCAATCTGAAATGAGAGAGAGAGAGAGAGTAACTGCTATGGCGTGATCTATGGGATTTCGGTAACAAGGTCGACACACAAATAAGAGAGAGAATTAGCCCCACCACGACACGTGTGACAGTCTAGAGAGAGAGAGAGAGAGAGAGAGAGAGAGAGAGAGAGAGAGAGAGAGAGAGAGAGAGAGAGAGAGAATGGTGAGGGGTAGGAGGGGGAGGGGAAACCAAAGGATAATGCAGTCTCTTGTGATCCGCCCCTCCTGCTACTAATTAAACCTATCAATCAACTGATATGTGTGTTCATGATCACCACCGAAGGATACTTTTTTGTACTGTCTGCCTTCGCTACAATTCTCTATTTCTTCTATTACTAATATAATTACATCTACATCCTAACCTCACAGAATAGAAGCCATTTACAGGGACCTGTGAGGTCGTTCAGTGCTGAAACGGAAATTGACAGTAAAAGGTTTGAAAGGTGTAACAGGAGGAAAACATCTCGGTTGCACTATGGAACAATTGTTAGGAGAGTAAGATGGGGAGAAAGAGAATATAAATGGAGATTGAGTAAAATGAATGAAAGGGGTCGCAGCTAGGGGTCTAAGGGACGCTGCAAAGAACCTCAAGTGATGCCTACAGTGCATCACATGAGGTGCACTCTCCGCACTTACTACTCCCCCCACGGGGATCGTGACCTCATTTCCGGTAGTATATCTCTAATATTTCTTCAATACCATTAAATCTTCACTAGTCACCAATGATCTTCAAAGTCCCCCTCCTTATCTCATCTTCTCAAATGCTTAGATTTTTAACTCAGCCGCCCTGAGAGTCGACTAATTTTAAATTCTTCTATACCATCAGCATCTTTCTTTCACTGAAGCAGACCAGACATGGCGCACTGTAGGCAGTCCTCGAGGTTTTTTTTTATAGCTGCAACCCCTTTCGTTCCTTTTACTGTTCCACCTTTCATATTACTTTCCTTAACCCTCTCCTAACAATTGATTCATAGTGCAACTGCTTTGAGGTTTTCCTCCTGTTACACCTTTCAGACCTTTTACTGTCAATTTCCGTTTCAGCCTGAATGACCTCATAGGCGCCAGCGCTTGGCTTTTGGCCTAAATTCTACATTCCAATCCCTTCCATTCAAAACCTTCTTCAGTGTTCCAAGTTCGAAAAATCCCACGACGGACGATTGCAAAAGAGCACCGCGGAACTGCGCCAAATCTGATTTAAGTCTCCGTTTCGCTCGAACCGAAGGCCATCTATATCTGGATCGCCCGTCTAGATATATATTCATTCCTTTCTCCATAAAAACGCATAAAATACGATGATCGTAATCGCGGTTATTCTCGGCTAAATCCGATTAAGGAGGAATTCTTAGATTATGAGAGACCCGGTAGAGGATATATACATCGCAGATTCAGCGTCGGGTCAGTCTCGGCCCAGCGCGGCGCGTGACGCAAAAAGATTACTTGGAAGTTTGACGTCTGACGTCTGAAAGAGCATTAAATATGACACTGCTGTGAATGACGCAAGTATTAAGGCTTGACATCTGGGACATGAAACATGTCACTGTTATGACGCAAATATTAAAAAGTAATTCAGCAGGAAAAATATTTTGACGCATGAACAATTAATGTCACGTATTAGTTGTTCGTATCTTAATCAAAGATGACAATTAAAACAGAATTTGTAAATAACAAGGAATGCTAAATCGATTCCTATCTGTTTATGAGAGAGAGAGAGAGAGAGAGAGAGAGAGAGAGAGAGAGAGAGAGAGAGAGAGAGAGAGAGAGAGAGAGAGTTTAAGAATAACATTAACTGTTAAATCGAATCGGGGCAGAGAGAGAGAGAGAGAGCACAATGCACAATTACGGCTCCTACCCATAAATAAATTAAACCCTCCAGCATAAATTCATACTCGTGAACTCAAGGCATATGGAAAAAGAAAACATTTTAACACCCCGCCTCCCAACCCATCAGCCCCTCTTCAGAGACCACACAATTTCCTGTTCTAAAAAAAAAAAAAAAAAAAAAAAATGACCTCCCGTGTCCAAAAATTGTAAAGACAGTTTGTAAACAGCCTTGAAACTGATATTTCTTCTGATTGCAGAGATCAAATGGCGATATGAGTAATTAGAAAGGTTTGCGATGTTGTTGCCACTGAAACAACAAATACAACTAACAGCATCATCTGAAGGTCGAAGGAAAACATCTGAAGGTCGAAGGAAAACGCGTTCTTATGGTTCAAATACGTCTGCTAAAAAATTATAAAAAAAAAAGTGTCCTTGTTGACCTGACCAGTGAATTGGAATTGAAATACATCTGAAGGTCGACAGGAAAACATCTGAAGGACCGATGGAAAACATTCAGGCCCAAAGGTAAAACATAAGAAGGTTCGAAAGGTTTAACAGGAGGAAAACCTCGCAGTTGCACTATGCAACAATTGTCAACAGAGGGTGGAAAATCAGATGGAAGAAAGAGAATATACTTCCCTTACCGACAGCCATTCTTCAACAGACAACTTATTCCATGTCAATTTATTTCTTCTCTTCTAATAACTGATCTCTTCGTTCTGTATCTCCTATTACCTTCCGTAACTTCCTTCAAATGAACACCTTAATATTCTTTGGAAGCTTGAATTTCAAATCAATGGTCCCTGTGGACTTGTTCCAAACGAATAGAAGGTCGAAGGAAAACGCGTTCTTATGGTTAATAATACGTCTGCTAAAAATAATAATAATAATAATAATAATAATAATAATAACCTGAATAGTGAGAATTAAAAGCCATAGTGTTGTTAAAAATGTTTAATACAGAGTTAAGAGCGTTTTTAACTCTGGGCATAAATATTTTTAACACTACTGTAGCTTTAAATTGTTACAATAAGACAGGGTCGCCTTGTTTCAATAATAATAAATAATAATAGCAGTAATAATATGCAACAATTGTCAACAATAATGGAATAATCAGACAAATAACGCGAAAACAATTCTGTCTCAAATCAATAACAACAGCCCTTCCTTCCCCTTCCAAGAGCGAACATACCGTTTCAATTTCTTTTTCCGAATTCCGACAACACGAACCTTTTATAACTCTCCACCTACCTGCCTGGATGCTGACTACAAAACTACAAATGATTACGTGCAAACCGGCTAGTTATCGCAGGAGACACGCGCGAGCGAAAATTGTTCCAGGGGATGAATAGTGGTCACCATCAAATCTGAACTGTAACGAAAGGTAGTTAATAATTCAGGTCGCAGGGCAAGCGCTGGCACCTACGAGGTCAACCGTTGAAATGGAAATTGAGAACAGAAAGGTTTGAAAGGTGTAACAGGATGAAAATGCAGTTGCAATGAAACAATTGTTAGTAGAGGGTGGAGGAAAGTAAGGTGGAAGAAAGAGAATATGTTCATGTACAGTAAAAGGAATGAAAAGCGTTTTGCAGCGGTGCACATAAATATCTTTAACACTACACGGGATCTAAAGGTTAATGGGAAAATGTAAAAATTCCACATCTACTAATGGAAAGGCTGGTGTATACCGTTTAACTAAAGCCCAAAACCCAAAACTGAAAGATGAAATTTGCCCACATTTATATCAATCGAAATTAGAGAGTTCAAGGGAAGATGCAACACCATTACAACCTAAAAACAATTCTTCTTGTATTTTAGTCATTTCCTAATATTTTTATCTATTCACCTATTAATTTGTTAATTTACTTACAGTTTTATTATTTATTTATTAATGTATTTTCTTATCTTTCTTTTCTGATAACCGATCTCTTCTTTCTGTAGTTCCCACTACCTTCCGTTACTTCCTAATGAACAACATAATATTCTTTGGGAGCTTGAATTTCAAGACAATGGCCCCTGTGGTGGGCTTGTTCCATATGATTAGGGTTCGTCTTCTGAATAATAATATTAATTAACAAATTAATATACGAGCTGAACTGAATATAGAATTCAGGCCAAAGGCCAAACACTGGGACCTATGAGGTCATTCAGCGCTGAAACGGAAATCGACAGTTTGAAAGGTGTAACAGGAGGAAAACCTCGCAGTTGCACTATGAATGAATTGTTAGGGGAGGCTGGAAAGTCAGATGAAAGAAACAGAATATGAAAGGAGGTACAGTCAAAGGAACGAAAGGGGTTGCAGCAAGGGACCGAAGGCACGCTGCAAAGAACCTTAAGTAATGCCTACAGTGCACCACGTGAGGCACACTGACGGCACTGTCCCCCTACGGGGAAAAATTATGATACGACAAAACTGAGCAATGACCACAAACGCACCGCCACCAGAGTACATGAACAAATCGATAAATCTAAACAAAAAATTAATTTAAGGAGTCAGCAAGGATTCTATACATCTGATGGTTATGCCTTCCAGCTGACTGCTGACATAACCCACTTCCTGTTTATCATGAAATATTCTTTTATTAACAGACTTTTTTTTTTTTTTTGCATCGTCACGCAAGAATAGACTCCCCTTTAATATTTCATTTTATAAAGAAATAAATATTGTTTTTTTATGTATTATATGTACGTCTCTTAATCCTCTCAGGGGGAGGGGGTTCTGGAGGCTATAAGTCTTTTGGAATGAAGTATTGGTTCTCAGAGAGAGAGAGAGAGAGAGAGAGAGAGAGAGAGAGAGAGAGAGAGAGAGAGAGAGAGTAAGATGTGACAATCACCTGACGATAAGAGACAAAAGTACAAGACGATGTTGTTGATGATGATGTGTGTGAGAGAGAAAGAGAGAAATCATATGACAGTTACTTGACAGAGAGAGAGAGAGAGAGAGAGAGAGAGACAAGAGAGAGAGAGAGAGAGAGAGAGAAACTCATGTGACAGTTACTTGAGAGAGAGATCATGCGATAGTTACCTGGAGAGAGAAATCATGTGACAATTACCTGAGAGAGAGAGAGAGAGAGAGAGAGAGAGAGAGAGAGAGAGAGAATATCAGTTCGTGAAAAGGGGAATCGATGTCTTGTGTACTATCTCCCGCCTCCCTCCCCTCCCAAACAACCCTCCCCTCTCGCGGGAGTCAGGACACCTACAAATCGAAGAGCGGGGAAATAAAAAAAATTACCTATCCTTCCTTATACTCCGTCTCGCCCCCCGGTCGATTTCCATATCGACTTTATCGTCGCAGAGTTTTGGGATCGAGTCCCCCGCACGCAATCGCTGCCTTTGGGACGAGGCTACGCCATCTCCACAATCTAATTCTCTCATAGTTTCCGGCCGGCCAGTGAAGAATTAGAGGAATTTA